>NW_026542786.1:0-57975 GCF_028750875.1 Macrosteles quadrilineatus | reverse complement strand
TGTGTGTGTGGTGTCTGGATGTGTACGAGCTAGAGACTACACCTGCGGTCCGATTTCGATGAAATTTGGTATGTAGGTTCTAATCCATGGTATCTCCAGGCTTTTTTTTCATTTTTTTTGAAATTTTGATTTTTAATGGGGATTTTCCCATAAAAACCCATAAAAAACCGAGAAAAATGTGATTTTTCCTCAAAAATGGCCCGAACGATTTGATAAAAATTTAGTATGTGGTAGCCCTTTAAATTCTGAACAAAATGGTACAAATCCCATTTCTGTCAAAATTACGGTTCAAAAGTTATGGTAAATTATGTTATTTTTCCATAAAACCCATAAAAAAAATAGGATTTTAGACAAAAATCCGGTTTTGATTTAACATAGTATGTTATGGTTCTTATAATTTAGATAGTTTTTCATTTTTTAGAAATTTTTGTTTTAAATGGGGATTTTCCATAAAACCCCATAAAATAACGGAAAAATAGGATTTTCCCAAAAATGGCCCGAACGATTTTATAAAAATTTAGTATGTTATAGTCCTTTATATTCTGAACAAAATGGTACTAATCCCATTTTCTGTATAAATTACGGTTCAAAAGTTATTGTAAATTATGTTATTTTCCCATAAAATAACGGAAAAATCTGATTTTCCCGAAATTGACTCGAATGATTTTGATAAAAATTTAGTATGTTATAGTCCTTTAAATTCTGAACAAAATTGTACAAATCCCATTTCCGTATAAATACTCTCACCACTTACACATGATAAAGGTTGTTGTCAAACTTATGGGAGAAAGTATGTGTCAGAATGCTGATACCGTTTATTTACTTTTCTCCGTTACCAATAATCGTACAAGAACACTATACGAAATAATTTTTTTAAGCTCCTTAATAAGGTCTAGAGAGAAATTAGGAAATTTTGTTTACCTACGGTAATAGCTACTTCCCTATAGGCAAATTTGATAAAAAGGGTACTCATGTTATTTTATTAATATATATATATATATATATTATATATATATAGAGAGAGAGAGAGAGAGAGAGAGAGAGAGAGAGTCAATGATATGTTAAACTGATAGGTACCTCTTTATCAAGTTGGTTAAAGCAGCAGTCCACTGATATTCGCAATGGTTCTCTGAGTTACCCAAATAGTTAAGTTGCTTATCTAAGCTTACTATTATGTATTAACAGTATTTTAAACAAAATAAGTCCACTAAAAATATTTATACCGATGTTTTTCGCTACATATCATCAATATTTGCAACAGTTCGCCTATTCACCGCTAGATGTAGATGTTCGCAACAGTACACTTGATAACCGCTAGATGTCACTGAAGTCGACTTTAGTTAGTCACCGTAGTGTATTTATGTATAAGTTAATTAAATTGAATAACGCACACAAAAAAATATTTTCTTTAGCTGAAAATTAAAACAAAACAACTTATGCTTACAATATATTGAACACTTTTTTTATTTAAAGTCTTGTTAGTAGCTTAAGACGCCTCTCTATGCGTTGACTCTCGCAATAAGTTTTAGGGTAGCTAAAACATGACTTGCCAATCTGGCCAGCTGAGAGCATCCCAATTCTTGAACATCTCGTAAATTTTATTTTAAAAGCCGAGAGTCGCATCTCTATCGGAGAGTGATGATTGGCTTATAAGCTCGAACTATATAGTGCCTACTGCCTGTTGTCATTAAGAAGTAATGTGCATGATTCAATGCCATTTGTCTACATTTGTTGATAGAGTAAAAAATAAGTTTGGCCCAGGGACATTTCATTAACGCGCACATATAAGTCGAACAACACGGCAATCTCGGCTGTACAGAGGTTGAAAATCTTCGCCTGATTTATGATAATTATTAATTCATGGTGAAAAAGTCAAGGCAATTTGATAGGATTACGAGGGTAATTTTGAGTAGGGCAGAAATAGTTAAAAAGCGGATTGCTTAAGTCAACTAATGGCGATCAGATTGGCAATGGGCAATGGGCTGATCAGGGAGAGAAGGGAATGAGAAATTCCCTAATTCCCCCTTCCTATCACAATGGCGATTTCAAAAGTTGTCATTGCTCATTAATTTGTTAAATGGCTCTTTCCTTGATACTAGCTTGTCAACTAACACCAATGAAGGCATAAATCATTATTGGCTCATATTTATTGCTATTCTAATTAGTATACAAATTAGTTATTACCATTTATTACCGCAGGTCTCACAGTAAGCCCTGGACCCGGGACAGCTTTACTCATTCGTTTTGATGTCTCAGAGATCAAAAACACCATCCGTTCAAATGCATATTTGGGGTTTAATGGTGTCAAAACTTAATTGGAGCGCGTTTGTGTGCCAATTGGTTACAGATGAAATTCCCAAAAAATAACGTGAATTTAACACCTCCTGTTATTCTTATGGGTATTATGTTAATTGTTTTAGTTAGCTTGTTTATGGATATAATTTGATTATTTTTTGTAAATCGATTTATTTCATACCAAGATATTAAAGTTTCACTAACAAACTTTTCCCCTTTCCTATAGCAGCAAACCTAAGTACTTGGTAAACCTAATGCTATTAAAGTAAGGAATTTAAGTCCGACATGTTTAATATAAAATATTTTAGTAACTAAAATGTAATCAGGAAAATCATTATTCACCCAGTTTGCTGGTTTGATGCGTTGGGGGCATTTGCATATTTAAAAAAAAACATCATGTTTTAAATTGATATATTGAGTAAATAGTATTTCATTTTTGTCAATTAATTTAAATGAAAATAATTTAGCTTGGCAATATTGCTATATAGTTACCATATTGTGTTGTGTTCTTACAAATGTTCAATAGGTTTCTCATTAATACTCTAATACTTTAAAGTTTAACACAGTTTAAGCTGTCACCTGGAAACCCCTGGAAGACACCTAAAGGAACGAACATTTGTAGTCAGCCTTGGAAGTGGCCAACATACTTTCATATCTCCATTCATTTAGAGCAGATATGAAATAAATTGTAATAACATCAAGTATTTAAATAAATACAGGGTGCGGCAAAAAGATCTATTTTCTGTTGAGCACTGTTCAGCGACAGGTCGTCTGAGGGCGGTGGGAGTAGGCTCGTAATAAATTATCTATTGTCTATGATATGACATATTATTGTAGCAATAACGAATGTATTGAAACAGTTTATTTGTAGCATTTAAATCAAAGCAAACACAATGTAAATATTTATATTATAAAAAATAAATATACTGTATATATTACTATTTTTCAGAGAAGGGAAATCAATAACAATTCTTGCACACTTACGTTATTATTTTCTCATTACGTTTCTTTGATTTAGGTGGCAATAGATTATTACAAACTGGTTTAGCCCTTACTTCTAAGTCGTGTATTTCACTAGAACTATCTGGCAATTTCAAATTCTTCAATAAACCTTCCTGTAAGGCCCCGTTTATGCACCAAGAGCGGGAGTGGTAGCGACAGCGGGAGCGATTTCTAACACCATTGAGTTAAATGGGGCTGTTTATGCACCAAGAGCGATAGCGATAACGGTTGACCTCCCGCTGCGGTTTATAATTCGCCCGCTGTGTAGTTAGCAAATCGCAGCGGTTGCTTGGGATAGAGCGGTTTTCAACTACATTGAGTCAAATGGGACTGTTTATGCACGGCGGGAGCGGGAGCGGCTGAAGTCAAGGTTGCCAACTTGACCCACGCGCACGTGCACTTAGGACAAATAGTTGTGTTAATTATTTGGCAGAGTTTGAGTTGGCAAGACTGTGTCCCCCTTCCATTCTCCTTTAACCAACCGCTACCGCTATCGCTCTTCGTGCATAAACAGCCCCATTCACAGCGGGAGCGGGCCCCGTTTATGCACCAAGAGCGGGAGCGGTGCGATAGCGGGCCCGCTCCCGCTGTGAATGAGTCTGTTTATGCACGAAGAGCGATAGCGGTAGCGGTTGGTTAAAGGAGAATGGAAGGGGGACACAGTCTTGCCAACTCAAACTCTGCCAAATAATTAACACAACTATTTGTCCTAAGTGCACGTGCGCGTGGGTCAAGTTGGCAACCCTGGCTTCAGCCCAAGCAACCGCTGCGATTCCTAACTACACAGCGGGCGAATTAGAAATCGCAGCGGGAGGTCAACCGCTATCGCTATCGCTCTTGATGCATAAACAGCCCCATTTAACTCAATGGTGTTAGAAATCGCTCCCGCTGTCGCTACCGCTACCGCACTTGGTGCATAAACGGGGCCTAACTGTTGGTTATAACTGCGGGACGATTGCGGGCCCGCTCCCGCTGTGAATGGGGCTGTTTATGCACGAAGAGCGATAGCGGTAGCGGTTGGTTAAAGGAGAATGGAAGGGGGTCACAGTCTTGCCAACTCGATCTCTGCCAAATAATTAACTCAACTATTTTGTCCTAAGTGCACGTGCGCGTGGGTCAAGTTGGCAACCCTGGCTGCAACCGCTCCCGCTCCCGCCGTGCATAAACAGTCCCATTTGACTCAATGTAGTTGAAAACCGCTCTATCCCAAGCAACCGCTGCGATTTGCTAACTACACAGCGGGCGAATTATAAACCGCAGCGGGAGGTCAACCGCTATCGCTATCGCTCTTCGTGCATAAACAGCCCCATTTAACTCAATGGTGTTAGAAATCGCTCCCGCTGTCGCTACCGCTCCCGCTCTTGGTGCATAAACGGGGCCTTAGTGAAAGGCTGATTTTTTCATGGATGTTAGTAGATCATATATGGAACATTTTCTAAAAAGGTCCCCGCCCCTCCCCCACTCAAAGCACACTCAGACCACAGACCGCTTAAAATACTTTTAAAATACTAATAAAAATACTATAAATAAATACTAATAAAAATATAAATAAAATACTACATAAAATACTTAAAGTTTTATGATCGCATTTCAATGAAAAGTATTAAAACATAAATAAATACATATTTTTATACATATTTATATATTTATTATTTAAATACATAGTTAAGTGCATATTTTTTGACTGCTACTCTCTGTAGTGTATTCGAACTTAGGTTGGGCGTTTGTGTATTGTTAGTTTACAATTTAATTTCATCCTTGTAGGTTAAGCCGTTTTTCGTAATCAATTTGAGCCACCTCTCGTGGGACATTCTGTATATACGACTGTCCCAAAAGTCCTGGATCGGTTTAATATATTCTAAACGATAACAGATAAATCAATGAGATTTGGTACATCAACACCACACCTAAAAATCTACTTTTTTAAGGAAATATCAATTTTCTGTCATATCATTGGGACGTCCCGCAAGGAGTCAGAAGGCATCTTAAATAGAAGCATAGGTTGATATGTACATCAAATTAAAGGTCTTTACTAGCAGAATATAATGCCGCAAATTTGAACTGAAATGGACAACCGAGCCAAGAATGACAGTGGTTCAAAGATTCATTTAATTTGCATTGCTATTACTACGTATACGCTTACTCCTCAGGGTAGGTATATTTCACATCCCTATATAGGAATCGGAAGAAAATTGTTAGCGTAAGCATCGGTTGATAATTGATATGCACATCAAATTAAAGGTCTTCACTAGTAGATTACAATGCCGTAAATTCAAGCTCAAAAGAACGCCTGAGTAAAAAATGGCAGTCGTTCAAAGATTCAAAATGGCAGATTCAAGAAATCGTCCAATACCCCGCTTATTGTAAACTGCAAAATTTATTCTATTTTTTAAGCTTCTCATGAATTTTTGAATTCTGTATGTTCAGTTTTTTATTATTTAATTTGGCTAAATAATCTATAAAGCATCTATACTTTATAGATATGTGCAGAGTTTGGTGTTCCTGGTATAACCGATTAAAAAGCTAATAGGGGGTCTCACTTTTTATTAACCCTGTGTATATCTATTTATATTAATAAGCAAGCATGTTAAAACCTTTTTTTCAGCTTGTGTGCATCGCAGAGAAAATCTGGGCATTCTGTTAGAGAGATATTTTCCTGTAGATGTGCAGAATTCCTTAAACAATTAAAACAGGCTCAAATATAAGCTTGATAAATGAATTTGTAATAAAAAAAATTAACATGGGCTTTATGGGTTGCCATGCTTGTGACGAAATAACAACAAAATATATACAGAAAATCTAAACTCATGGAAGAAAGTACAATCACATGTTTTATTTACAGTGTGGGATGAAAATAGAGAAGCCTGTACCTTTGTCTTACAATTAAAAATTCTTCCCCACATGTTTAAGTTGTCGCCAGTTTTTAAAATTAAATTCGTCAGTTGATGTGAGACACCAACAGATTGCGCTGATCTAAATGACTAATTTTTGTTGAATACACAATGTTTTAGTTTTTTACCAAGTCAAACTTATGGAATGACTTATTATGATTTATGGCAACTGTTATGACCCTTCATCTTTGTCAGCAAGAAAAAATAAGGTAGAAAATATAATTTTAGACAAGCATATTCTGTCACTGGCTCACAGAATTGCCAGTACATTACATATTTTTGGTTGAGTTTTCAACCACTGGACGACCACTAGTTTATATAAATATGCGACCATTAGCATGATAACTCGAGGAAAAATGAAATGATGAAGTACAGTATATTGAAGCGTTATGTGCGTAATGGTTAAGGGGGAAATTCAAAAATAAAACTAAATTTAAAATCCCTACTTATTTTTATGGAAAATAAAGTAAACTGTTGTTGTTTGCTTGTTTATGAACATATTTTGATTAAATTTGGAAAATATATTTATTCCATACTTTAAACTATTAACATGTCAATAAAAATTCTCTCTTATCTTCCTTGTAACAGCAAACCAAAATACTTGTTAAACAAATGTCATTTAAATAGGTATAATAAATCTGTCATTTTTAAGGAAATATTTTAGTGAAATTATTTTGAGGCAAATAGAAACTCTGCAGATTTGCTGTGGCATTTTTTAAACCATTTTGTACCAGCCTGGATTTGCAGGGTGTAAAAGTAAATAGGTACCTAATGAAAAGGTAGACTATAATGTTTATTGCATAGCGTTAGTACATAATATAATGTTTAATTTACATAAATTGAAAATTAGCAAAGCTCTAACAATGCTTTTGTTGATCAGATTGAATATAGCTACAGTATTCATGTAAAGAAAGGTTGGGCTTACTTTTGTAAACTGTAGGTAGGCCTATTGATTTAGTGCAGCTTTGCCTTAGCAAGCTCTAGAGGAAATTCCTATAGTAACTGGTAAACAGTCTAGCAAATGTCACTACATCAATTGACATATCTTACATTGTTAAAAGTCAGTCATTGTTTTGCATTCATTGTTATTTTTGATCAGCTACTATAATGGCTACGGAGAGTGTTTTAGCCTCAAGAGATACTTTAGTCAAGTATAGCAATCCTGTGATAGTTTCTAAACATCCTGAAAAGCCCCTGACACCAACACCAGTAAGTTCAGCATAGAAACTTATTTAATTGAGAAATTTCCTGAACATATTGGCACAAGTAGTTTATATTTAATATGCAGCCTATTTCCAGAGAAAAGTTCTCGGTTTAGGTTGCACAGGAGTATTAAAATCTAAGTTCATTTTAAAATTGCATTTTGATTAAGAAAATAACATATAAACACCAAAGCCATAGAAAGATTATTTATTAAATCTTATTTTACAATAGCAAAAATGATCTGGATTCCAGACAATTTCTTCTTTCTACAATACCTGTAGGTATATAAAGATTTTTTGTTTAATCTAACGTCAAATGATCTTTGAAAACACATAAAATTATAAAAAAATCATAGTTTAAATACACTCATAACAGTTTGAGTTCATTTTTACATAATTTGTCGTTTGTTTAACGGCTTGATGCTTATTTTATATGCATACATAACACAAAATTCATGATCCTAGTCTTAAATTTAACATTAAAATATAAATTTAATAAAAATAATAATATTTTTGTAAAACCGACAGTACCAGGCGCATAAAATAGATTAAATTATTATTTTTTGTTAATACAGGTTTTTAATATAAAAATATACCTACGTTTCTCAACAACAGACTAATAAAAATGTTAAATTATAAAATTAGGGCTACAGCACTGTAGTACAAAGTTAACTCTTACATTTTTAGGGCTTGCCGAGTCCAGCAGCTCAAAAACCGACAGATATTGGGATCCCCCCAACCGAAAAAACAAAGTCAACAGAAGAGGTTCTGAACTGTATCCTTCCCCCAAGGGAATGGGAAGAAAATGGCCAACTTTGGAGGCAAACTGTAAGTTTCATCATAACTTATAGTCTGATATATGGAGGGGTTTGATATTGCCAATTAATGAAGTACACTTTATGTCATCATGGAATGCATAAATACAGATTAAATTACTAAATGACATACAGTAAAATGTAGTAGTGGAAGTAGCAGCTCACATACAACTATCACAAATTCAAGAATGTTTATTAGACAATACGTATTAATATTATTCACAATTTTTTTTTTCATTTAGCACCAAACAGGTCAAAAATAAGAATAGTCCTGATATATTTACTGACATCAAATTGAAACTCAATATGAAATTGATTTTATGAATCAAATTGCACACAATTTTTAGGTATTCATACCGATAAATGTCTTAGGGATACTGTACATAATGTGAAAAGTTGTACATAAGGTAAATTCTGAAACTCATGCCTTAAAACAATTATTCTTCTCTCATATCCAATCATATATATCATATGGAATAGCAGTGTATGTTGGTACTTCACAGAAAAATTGAGATGAAATACTAGTTTTATAGAAAAAAAACCAATAAGAGTAATGTTAAATCTATATTGTTGTTAGATCTAGATGAGGTCTAAAGCAAGTTTGGTTTGTTTGCGTTGGAATGTATCGTACATGTAAAGAAAAACCAGGATAAATTTGAATTACATTGTAAAACCCACACATACAATACCACTAATACCAGAAACAAAAATAATATAGTTTTACTGAAACACTCAAGGCAAAGGTGCATAGTGTCAAGAGCTGAAAGTGTTCCCAAAGAAATAATAATATATACACTGTATATATTAATAATCTTAAACAGTTTGTACATTAAAACTCAAAAGAATTTTTTATACAGAGTTTTTAACTTTCATAATGACGTTGGTTTTTAACATGTTATATAATTTAATTGGGCTTTTCATTATTATTTAATTAGCGTTAGTTTGGTGTTTTGATTGTGTCTGTGTTTGGCTGTAAGGTAGTAAGTATAGCAATATATTACAGTTCTTTTCAGCGTGTTTATATTTTTCAACTTTTGTTTCATTATGTACTTGGATCATTTTATTGTTGTATATATGTTGTAAATATAGTTATTTTTTCAGCAAGAAGTTTGTGTGACTGGCCACCTTTTGAGGGTCCATTTAGTTTAATGTAGCTAGTATATTTTCACTTGATAACAGAAGGAGTTTATCCACCTCCAGAAACATTGTGTAGTTTAAAACACAAGCACGTTGGAAAAGTCCAATTAAATAATATAACAATTTTTTCTACAAAGTCACTGCACTCTGTACATTTTTTATGAACACATATACATCCATTATTGATCTTTTTATTTTTGTACATTAAGTTGTTCTATTTATTGCACTTAATATAAATAAAGATAATTTGAATTTAACATTGGTTAAGCATTAACCATCATTAGCATTATGGATAATTCAGTAAAAATGTTAAATTTAATGAGATATGACCCAGTTGTGTTGGAGCAGGTATCAAGTGAGCCAGCCACTCGTGAAGATGTCAAAAAGCTCGGAGAACAGCTCGACACAGGCCTTCAACAGCAGCAGGCTAGGGAAACAGGCATCTGTCCAGTACGAAGACGACTCTTCAATCAGTGCTTTGGTAAAGTGAAAAGATGTTTCAAACTATGAATTATATCAATGTTTCAAAATAGATTATAGAATGAATCTTTCCACTAACAATCCATATACCCACCTTGTAAAATATTAAATTACCTTAGTGAAGGGGATCTCAATCGTAGAAGTTTGCCTAAGATATCTATAATCTTCTGTTTTCAATCTATTGTTTGTTAGAACGCAACTACCTTCCGGGACTATAGAGATACTAACCCCAGGCCTGCCAAACATAATATCAGTTTAAGGGTATGCTTGTTTCAATGATTTGATTTGAAGTTTATATATGATATTATAGATGTGTAGCTTACCTGAAGTTTTCATTTAGTTGCTCTGTAATCTTTAAATCATTAACTCTTTTCTTTCCTATTATCTCACATTGCAGCTTAACAGTTAAAATTTAACACTTGAACACCTAAAAGGAATGGTTTAAGAAACCTGAAAAGGGCTTTAAGATCAGCCCCTCACCCCATCTCCTGAAGAAACAAAACCTGATTTCCAAGCAATTCAAAGGGGTATAGTTTTTATGAAACAGAGAGAGAGGGGATGTTTTACATTGCAGATGAGCTGATTAGACAAGTAACAGTGAACTGCTGTGAGCGAGGTCTGTTGCTTCTACGAGTGAGGGATGAAATGAAGATGGCAATGGCTGCTTATCAGACATTGTACGAGAGCAGCATCGCATTCGGTATACGCAAGGCACTTCAGGTCAGTTCTCACCTTGGTCAAATAAGTCAACTACTCCCTCTGAGTAACCTCGGAATCAAGTTTACAAAGTTACATATTCAGGTTGTATAGCAATTGACAGCAACATAGAATTAGCTAAAACAGAACCGAGTTTTGCACCTTATATATTATACCTTGTGTTTCTAGGTGTTATTCACATTTCAAACAGTATTTATGTATGCAGAATAAAACTTAAGAAATGTGACATAGTTTAATTTTTGTAAAAGGCATTTGTACAAAACTAGTTGATGTGGTTAAAATGTTTATGTAATTAGAAATGAAGTACAGTAGAACCTCTATACCACCTACCACTGTCACCTTTTTACATGATAAACATGTACCATCAATTATCGAAGGGGTACACTCTCTGTTACTTGTCACCCCGCTACAGTTCTTAGATTGTTTTTAAATAAAATTTTATTTCACACTGTACGAACATTAAACAAGTACAATATATGAAATCACAGTTCTGTATTACTCTTGTATGTAAGTAATTTAAACATAAATATGTATTATTCACTTTGCAGGGTTTATCTTCTTCTTATACCCTTTAAATTACCTTACTGTAAAGATTTATAACAGGATTTCTGTTCTCTGTCTATTCACTTAACCGTCACACTTCCGGTTCCAAAGGAGACAGTTAATAGAGGTTCTACTTGCACAGCATTTTAAAATCGTTCTTCAGAAGAAATTCAAATTCTTTGTCAATCCTTAACGTCTTACAGGCTGAACAAGGGAAGTCAGATATGGAGGAGGCAATAGCAGAACTGAGAGACGTCAAGTCAGATCTGGAGAGACAAGTAGCTGAGTTGAGAGCAAAAGCAGAACAAGTTGAGAGAAGAGCTACTGAGCTAAGACAAGCTGAAGAGAAGAAACACGCAGAAGAAATTGACTTCTTAAAGAAGACTAATCAACAACTGAAGGTAATACTCAACAATTTTATATCACTTACAGAAATTACAAAGCTAAAACTATGGAACTGTGAAGCAGTCCTAAATTTAAATAAAAATTACAATCGGCAGCGCTTAAAACAGTTTTAAACTCAAACTTATCATCAATATATCCAAGATCATAATATCTGTATTAGTACTATTTTTGTGTGTATCCAAAGAATCCTAATTTTCCCGAGTTATCTAGCTAAATTCAAATTATTCTACTCTAATTTCCATTGAGACTCTTATTTAGGAATGTTGCATGTTTATCTTGCAAATAGTTCACCTTTTAAAAGAAGCATTAAAATAAAAATAAAAAAAATAAAATAATAATAATAGTAATAAAAGTATTTGTTAGGAGAGGGTTAAAGAGTTGAGATTATCATTCCCTCTCTTCAAATTACCTAAAACATGGGGTCACTATAATGTTGATGTTCTGGGTTTTTAGTATTGTTAGTCTTTCCGTCAACACTAAAATTCAGTGGACAGTGGGCATTACCCTTGTCATACGAGTGAAGTTATAATCCACAGCTTTAGTGCTTTGGAAATGAATGACAACTAGACAACTTTATAAACACCATATAAAGATTAATTTTATTTCAAGAGTAAAACAAAATATTTTTTGTTCCAGGCTCAATTGGAAGGAATCATTGCACCCAAGAAGTAAACGAAGACTAATTGAAGAGTGAATCGAGAGTATAAACTTCAATAATCTTATCTGTTATTTTTATTTGTTGTGTTAACGTTTAGTGTCATACTATTGTTATTAACAAGTGATATCGTTTTATGTTATATTTTTACTGTTATTTATAGTAAAATAAACATATTGTCTAAACATGAGTGCTTTAAGCTGTCGAGTTAAACCCAGAGTAGGGCCTTCACAACAAAAAACCACTGTCTCCATTTTGATAGACACCACGGACTGACAAGGCATTCAAAAATTGGAAAAATGGAAGCAACACATCTTCAGTGATAGAAACATCCTATACACCTTTCTTTTGTTTTTGACAGTAAAAAGATAAATTTCTTTTTATAAGTAAAAAAGTAAAAACCTGGTTGTACAGATCTTTATTAAAGAAAACAAGCATAAACGGAACAGAAAGATCTCTTTTCTTATTCAGTAACCTAAAACCTAAAGTTCTGAATATGTGAGTGTAGATAAAAACATGACAGAAAGTTACACTTGATATGTTCTGCAGCTTTAGGATAACTGAACTTAGGTTTCTGGTCAAACAGTGTTGTTAATGTTGCGGAAAGTTAGGTCGGACCAGTGGCCAAGGGGTCTAAGATGTTGTCTTTTGCGAGTCTCATTCCTCTATTGAAATAAAGTTACGCTCGCTTGGCTGTTTTAGATAGGTAGGATGAAAGAGACATAGACCTGCTAAGGTGCTTCTAAACATGTAATACTGAAGATAATTTAGAAAAAAAGTTTAAACAAAAAATGCCCACACAAAATAATATCTTTGAAAGTGAACAATAATATTTATGACATTTTGAAAGGTTAATTAATCAATGAAAAAGGTAGAAAAATCAAGGATTGTTAAATTTACAAAAAAATATATGACATAATTTTACATCTTAATAGATTAAGTTATTTTTTACAAACTGTAACTGTTTTAAAAGGGTTAAAAGCACACACTTTCGAACCTTCTTCCAGCTTCCGGTCTTCTTTCCCTTTCGCCAGGTCATCGGATTTCCAAGTCTCGCCAACCCTCCATCTTCTTCATAATCCCTTCTCATTGGCTGGTTACTAATAGATAGGACATGTGGCTTATAGATTACAGCCTTTTATCAGAAGCCAGCCCTATCTGTCACAGTCTAGCTCATGTCAATTGGGAAAAGGATTTTGAAATTGATGCTTATGTTTCTGTTGAACTCTGTTCATTCCAACTATATGTCCTTAGCTTGACATGACAAAACGTAATGTGAACAGGTATGGACAAAATGTACTCTGGTTCAGGGTTTTACCCTTTCTTACACTATATGGAGCCAGGAGACAGCTACATGGATTGAAGGTTAAAATCTTGTCTTATGTTTGGAGTTTACCTGTCTGTCGCAAAGGCTTACTTTACGTAGCGTAGGACCACTTAAGTTCCTTTTGCCCCTAACATTGTTTAACTGCTTTGAATGTTAGTGACCATAGAATAGGCATTTAAAAATATTTGTAGTTTTGTGTTCATAACACAAGAGAATATCATGTTTAAAATAGGCATAATAAAATCATTGAATAATCCATGACGTTAATTAATTAAGAGAGGCTTATAGAAAGTCAATGCTTATAGTTTACAAAATATTTGAACTTAACACCTTTTTAAGCGATTATAAATTAAGTTTCACTTGACGAGGATTTACTTTCTTTTAAGTTAAGTTAGAATTGTCAATACCCTATTAAGAGGCAATAGAAAAAAAATTATGGTGGCCAACATTTTGAGTTTGTTAAGGGTTTCTGGAAAACCCCAAAGAATTTCCAGCATGTATTTAAGATTAGTAGTTGTTTAGTAGTAGTTAAATTTATTCAATTAAATTGGTTTGAGAAAAAACTCTAATTTTCACAGTTCTTATCTCACAAAGACCAGTTAAATGGGATTTTTGCAACAAATAAGTGGTGTATAAACAGTTCTGCAATGATATCATCAACATCCAAACATTGACTTGTCCTAGGACTTTTAAACATTGTAATATTACAACATTCTTGACATTGCGGTACCTCTCTTCTAGAAAGATAAAAATATTGGCATGAATTGGTACATAAATAGGTACTAATCACAATAAACAGGTTACAGTTCCGGCACCTCATTTTTTACAAATCAAGCACTAACTATGGTTAAGGTGCACAGATTTTGAGAATATAAAGATTGGTTGAGAAGAAGCATTGACTTTTTGTAAACATTCCCTATTATAAGGACCAGCTGTCGCCAATGTTTTATTCATAAGAACATTGTTCTGTGAGACAGACACAGGTTATGCCAGGGCCTATAATTATATTTTCTACCTTGTTACTGTGATAGTTAAAATTTACAATGGTAGAAGTTTTGATAACAAATTGAAGGTTTTAGAAAGGTTGATGAATACACAGAAAGATAACAAAACCCTTTTATTATTCTAAAAACACTTACCAGTATAGCTACAATAAATCCTTAAGTAGGATTCCAAGGTCAATACAACTGACCGGGTTGGTGCCACTCCACCCTCACGACTGAGAGGGTAAATTGTAGATTGTAGATTATAGATGTAGATGTCAGATGGCAGTACACGATGTGCAGGGGGCCACACGATATGTCTCGACGTATTTCCTCAGGAAACGCTTTGTCTTCACACATATTTACATATTTACAAATACGACGAGTTCAAGGCATCTTTACTATAACAGTGGTCGATACCTAATGTCTGGAGGCTTGGCACGAAATGTAAACAGGTAACAAAACAATACAGAATACCTACAGGAGATGCTAGTATGTGTCAAGAAAATATGACAAACATTTTAACAGATCTCTTGCAACAAAACTCAAGAACTATACAGAAATTAATACAAACACATTATTGGAAAAAACTTGATCTTATACAAGTTAGAGCAGCTTTTATTGTGTATCAATATCAATACGTGTTAAGAATAGAATAAACAAATGTTAGTTTCAATGAATTAATATCAGATAATGTATGGACAAATTATAAAAAAAACTGTCTCAATAATGAGATATATTCTATTCCCCCCCCCCCCCAAAAAAAACCCTCAAAATCGTCACATTAATTTTTGTTTTAAATTAAAATCCTAGGTAAAATAAAAAGGTTTGGTTGTTGAACAAGTTTTTCCAAATAACAAGATTGAACAATGGTAATATTCACACTATAACTGATCTTGAATTACAAGTAAAAGTAATTACAAATCGGCGGAATTTACTTAATAAAGAACAATGTAACAAAACGCAAAGGCATCTCTTCCTAGCACTCAACTAATCTCTATAATAACAATATTGAGAAGAGTTAACACAATTGTTATGAAGAAATAAGTAATAACAATGGTATACATTTCATTTACATTTTTATATACAGTACACAATGAAAAATATAACTAGCAACAAATAAAAAAAAATTAGCTAAGGCACTACCTTGGCCCAAAACTCAACTTCCCTCATAGTTCAATTACTTTCTAACACACCATTAGTTTAAGCTTTCGTCGCCCTCCTTTAAATAGTAACAAAAACCCATCAAGGTACCCACTCAGTGAAAACCTGAAACCTAATCAATTCGTGCAACTTTTAATCTAGACTTACTCTTATAATAAGACTTAATGCAATATTTAATACACATTTTTAATAGAATAAAACACTAGAATCTTCAAAAATTCAAATTTCATGCTAATCATATTAATAAAAGTCTAGAGGGGATAGGAAGAACAATTCTAACTTAATTTGTATATATGTATATGTGAAATACTATCTAAAACCCTTTTTAATACTCACAGTAAAGGGGTACATTATGAGTTAACTAGGAATCTATTGCAATTGCACCCTCCCTTGACAGAAAACATCACTTTAGATTTTGAGGATACACAGCAAAGATAATTAAACTAAACTAAACTGTTAGCACTAATTTACACATTTTTTGTGAACAAAAAATCTCATAAAGGTTAGCAAATAGCAAGTTATTAATATTAATAGAAAGGACAATAACAAGAGTTTGTTAGTTTTTACAAAGGAAAACAGCTGGCTTGCCTTTAAAATTGATTTGACATAGACACATCTATATATCTATAAATTTAATAGGCCAACATGAACTTTGTGATAATTGTTTTGAAGCTGCTACGCATCTGATCACCTTGTTTAAGGTATAGATGGATAGGTCGTGGCACGTAGATTTGCCATCAAATAAAACATTTTTGAAACTCCATCAGGGCTCTGTCCCAGAGGCTTTCAAAGATCCCATGTTATCCTTGAAGAAAATAAATGTTTACATTTGAACAAATGAATAGTTTGAAATTTACTCTAATATTATTTGAAACAGCTGATTATATTAAAATTGAAACCAATGGAAACATATGTTATATCAGGATTTACTAGATTGGTTGAAAAGATAAATGTTTACTCTATTTTTGTGGTTAAAAAATTTGTGTTTCCACTGCACGACACTTTTGGTTAACACGTTCAATGCGGGTGACGTCATCGTTGTTTGTGTTGGCGCTGCCAAGCGGCGCACGTTTGAGTATACTCGTCAAAGCACCACTACAAAATTATTGCCTCGATATGAGCTAAGCCGTCGACGGAGGAAGATGTTTTTCATTGCGCTGTATGAAGTAGTCCTTTGTGTTTCCTAGGGCGGCGTCAATCCCGTTGCGCACGGTTTTTATTATTATTGTGAGTATGTTTTTGTGTGTTATATGACGTAAGTGTTGTGCAATAGTGAATGATTATGGCTAATTCTTCACGGATTGATGACTTTCTCACTGAAGATGAACTAGGAGATACGGCAACAGCCGTTTACAACATAAACCAAGGATTACTTTTGGTGTCACGTGCGACGGTTCTACATGGCAGCCGACAATGTGGTGCACGACGAGTATTCCTGTCACAAATGATGACGTCATATAACTCATCAAAATTTTCAATTTTGATGAAATAACGCCAGATCATCATCCAAAATGACATTTGGGAAGTTATTATGAGTATTCATATTTTAGCCGTACGAGTGATATAGCCAACGTCGGTGCCACATTGAACGTGTTAAATTTAAGTGCTAAATGAATTTAAATGTTAAGATGCAGTAGTTATAATATTTGTCGTGTATTCAAGATCTTTGTTTTACTGAAACTAAATAAAAGGATATTGTTTAATTAGGGGAGGATATCAATGTCAAAGGAACAATTATTGTTTTATCGAGTATTGTAAGACAAGTTTTTAATTAAATTGTAAAGTTATTTTTAGTTTCTCTATTGAGGCATGCTTATTTTTAAGGTAATTCAGCAACCACACTTGGTAAAAATAACTGTTGTTAATAATTATCTCTACATAATAGCAGATGTACCAATCATCGCTTGAATAAGAACCAATTAAAAAGAATTTCATGATCTTTGTAGAATCTTTAGTTGATATTTAAATTTACGACCTGTAATAATCTAGGACAGTAAAAAATTCAAATAATATCAAAAGAGCAAGTGTTTTTTAAGATTTAATTATCAATTGCTGAAGTTTGTATCCAAACCCTCTTAGAAGGATTTTTTTTCATGAAACACAGACTAGTGAACTACCTCAAAGAAATAATGTTATTGGATAGTAAAGAACAGATATAATTTAGCTTATCACATTAATTTAGGGTAAAGAAATATATTCAAACTTACTGATCTCAACAAGAAACTTTGGCACATGTCGTTGCATTTGGCACTGTAATTTAGCAAAAGATAAATAATTTACAGATGAAACCATATATTAGTATATTACCTAAAGTTATGCTATATACTTTTATGGAGATAGATACTTTGTGAGACTTAGAGAAGATTTATAAAAGTAAACATTTAAAAGTTACCTTAAATTCTAAGCTTAAAATTTCATTTGTCAGTGAATTAACATAAGATTTAATCTGACTTACAGATGATGCTTGCTAAATTTGGCATGTTTGGGACTTTAGCGGTACAAGATTATTAGGCAATATGTTTTTTACTATTTACTTTAAAAGATTGTTATTTGTAATACGACTAAGCTATTTGTTATTTGTAATACATAACGGATTAAACTAGGCATTAGACGGGAAATTGACCTGCCCCCCACTCTTAGTAATTGGATTTGTATTGAAGAACATTATTTAATGTAAGAGGAAAGAAAATAATTCTGTGACATGAGTATAACATTTAAAATAGGGGGTTGGAGTTTTCTAAATAAACAGCTTATCCCCCCATTGTCCATACTTTATACAGTGAATAAAACACTACAATGAGGGAATAAAAGGAAAAGTAATTAATGTTTACCTATTAAACTCACTTAAGACGTGTGACCGATATAAGCAGGTGCATTTTGGTTAAAAAATATTGTTTCTTTAATAATAGGTAAGTTTTTAAAAAGTATTTGACCTACGACCGTTTTTTAAACTATCCTTTTCAATTGTATTTTTAGAATGGAAAAGATGTACTCGACCGCATTGTTTACTTACATATACTTTACAACAATTTTGTGGTAATGTAATTGACCAATTTGGTTCAAGGATTGAGAGAAAAGAAGTAAAATTGTAATGCTTCGAACACCAACTTATCAGCTGGTAACGACCAATTTAATTGTTGATCTGCCATCTTCCACCGGAAACTCACACATTCTTTCCTTAACCTATGGTGAAATAAACGATTTACGGACCAACAGTTGCAGGAAGGTAAATTGTAAGATTTTTAAAATATCAGATAGTTGTAGTCCAAACGATCGTAAGTAAAATAGTGTAAGCAACTCACGTAGTTAGCCTTTACACGATCGTTGCGTAAACTACTATTAATATGTTGGTATCTGTTTTTCCATCTTAAAAATCATAATTTAACCCATGTAATAAACAACAATGATAACTATGATTGAGGCAAAAAGACTTGTCTGAATTGGTGATGAAGTATCAAAATATGTGTGACATTTGAAAACCATACGAAACATTTATGACACTTAACAAAAAACATTGACACCATCTATGACAATTCTAGGTCTAACGTTCAATGTGCGGCTCTTGGTAAAGTATACTGTGTACTTTTTGGGGAAATTTACTGACAATAATAGTTTTTTGAGGCTTTAACAGTGGAAAAAAATACAAACTATTAATACCAAAGGCATAACACAAACAAACTACACCATTATTTGAAATATTTAACCAAGATAAACTGTTTTAAGATTATGAGACTACATAGTTATTTCACATACAATGCCTAAAGTATGACCAAAGTAAGAGCAGAACACGCTTAATTTTCATAATATCACAATTTGGACCAAGATGTTTTAAACAAATTGTATACAAAGTGATTTAACACCAATCCTAATTTATAAACTTATGTATAAAGCACATATCATTTGCCAAATATATTGAACACTAAATTGTTTATAGTCTCTGAAAATATATATTATATTCAGCTATATTAAAACTATCCACCTCTTGAATCTGGCCTTGAAGTGAATCATTCTGACTCAATACATATCGATATTCAATACATAATAAAAGTTTGGAATGACTTTTTTCTCAGCAATTTAAACATGAAACAAACAGCATTTTTATATTTAAAAAAATGAGTATTAGTTATTACTTGAGCATATGTCCTTGAATGCTAAGTTAACTACTTAATTTTTAGGTCATCTGTAATATACACCCAGTGTTTCCCTATAACCAAAACAAAAATCCCACTAATTGGGTAGAGAAACCCCGTTTTATCCCACTTGAATGTAATGAAAAATCCCAATTTTATTCCACTTTTCTGTTCCATACCAAGTGATCTTTTTATGTATAATGTTTAAAAAGCTATTAAATAGCTAAATTAAATAACTAAAATAATTTAGTAAATTTGGGTTAGTTTTTGTATGGAAAGCAGTATAAAAATAAAATCAGGCTTTGGAGCAAAATATTCCATTTTATCCCACATTATGCGCATGGAAACACTGAATGCACTTTTTTTTAGGTATGACATAAACAAAAATTTTATTTGACAATAAAATAAAGGCCAGATTGAAGAGGACGAGGGTAACTTAAAAGGAGCTCTAGTGTCTAGAGTCGAGACTAAAGGTACAGACTAGGCCGACAGTAGGAACCCACGATCCAACAAACATTTGTGCTTGAAGAGAGGGATCGCGATGTCGTCATGGCTGACCTGCAAACAAATTACACACTTTCAAAGTAAAAGCAAAATAATCATTATTCATAAGGCACATTGAATAGTGTCAAATAAAACTTGAACTAGTTCCTAAAAAGAACTAACTTGCTTTTAGCAGTACTTGATTTGTAAAAAGTGAGGGGGCGGAACTGTTACCTATTCATGCAACTAATATACCTTTTTTTATACTAATATATCTTTCCAAAAGAGAGGTACCGGAACGCTATTACGCTGAAAATCGATCACTGCTTTTAAGTATGTAAATAAACAAATAATATAAATTGAAATAAATAGTTTAAGTCTATTGTGAGGGGGGGGGGTGCATTTCTTTTATATTTAAGGATATTTTCTTTATATTTTATGTGATCAGGCAAACTCTTTAAGAATTTCAGTTATGTTATACATAAGTTTGGTTTTTTAATAAAAAGTTAATTTATGTTGCATTGGAATGGTGCATGTTTTATATCTGGTATTAAACAAGTGGCCTTTGAAGTTAGAGTTTATAAATAATGTTTTGCGATAACACTTCAGTAGTTAACTTACTAATAAATCTCTGCGTTAAACACACCAAGCACAGTTTGTGGAGAGTGACTTAACACCGGATTACAATAAATAAGCATTGGAAATACAAATTGACAATGGGAATATTAGTATTTCATAGGCCTATACTTGAAATGGCTAAACCTATACAGTATTTAGTTCTGTATATTCATATTCTCTTCACAAGAATCATATTTCGGTTGGCTATAACTGCTTCACTGCATTAATGGATTGTCTGACTAGAGTTTCACATTTTATTCCTTAATCATAACTCATGATTTCTGTTCTTTTTACCAGTGTTTTTAACAATATTATATTTTTGATACAAATTTCTTGCATCACATTACTTTAATTAACCATAAATATTTGTACAAATGTGTTTAATGATCTGTCTTGGAAGCCAGCTGGTCTATTGGTAGGGCGGTGGAATTAGGTTCTCAAGACCCGGTTCAGATCCCGCCGATCACCAATGGAAGTACAGTAGAAGCCCTCATATCCGACCTTTACTTGTTACCTAATAGGCGATATCACCGAAAATGTTTGGTTAAATTGAAAGGCCAATCACGGGTGTTTCCATAGTCGCAGCAGACAAATACCAGTGTCACCAAGACTGCAAGACATTCAAACGGGTTTTGCTGTGATAGCAGGAGATGATTACCGGTGCTGCCGAGATATGCCCCTCCTGATATCCAAAGTTTTGACGGTTCCAACCGTACCCCAGTCCTGTCATGGTCAAATATGAGAGGATCTACTATAATAATGCGGCAACCTCTAGGCATAGCCTGAAGTAATGAAAAATAAAATATAGAGTCAGAAAATTTTGTCCGGAACCTCAAAATGGGATATTTTGGAGGCAGCTCAAAATGTTTAATTATAAAGACCAACAAGTAATATTTAGATACCAACAAAAACGTGTACTTTTATATTGCACACATTAGAGGTGTGGAGGATTTGGTTTTCCCGGTGTAACCCATTAAAAAGTCAATTGGGGGTGTCCATACTTTTGCCCAGCTCTGTATGAGACAAATACTAGTCTTGCTCCTAAATATAAAAATAATTTTATTATTGTGTTGACATTAACTCTAAAATCTATGAATCAAAGAAAAGATACTGATTTAAATCAAATATATTTGAGAACTCAATCTTAAATCTCGTATTTAAAAGGGAGGATTTGCCAAATCTGGATTTAAGTAAATGACAAGAGAAAAAAAAAACAAGCACTAAATATTATGGGGGTGAGGAATAAGAATAAAAACATCTTTTGAACATTTGGAAGTTTAGCATTCAAATAACAACAGAGTTCAAATTATTATTTCAAATGGAATGTCAAAGAATAGTTAGTTATTTGTTAGTTTGAGTTACCTGAAAGGTAGCAAGTGCTGAAGGCATTGGTGGTATCACAGTTGAGGCTGAGATCATACGAGTATTTCCATCTTATTGGCTCGTCGCATCACCCTGATTTGGCCAGGCTGCACTTCTGGCAGACCAGTACACTTGAACACCACAGCGACTGTCTGCTGTCCAAAGTTGGCCTCGAACCTGTAACCACACATTCTTACACAAACCTTGACCCAAAAACACCCAGTCGGTAATTGTAATGATTTATTTGGTTTAGATTTATTAAAAGGATACTACAATGAAATCACATGTAAACAATATTCATAAAAAGACTATTTAAATAAATAGTGGGGTCGTATAGCTGCATATAGTGGCAGAATATTTCAGTTCTGGCGGAGAGGCTGCAATTTTAGGTGGTTATAGTATACAAGTTTCGGAACCTAAAACCGCCCAGACCCCAATTTTTTAGGACCTCGGTCGTCCGTAATGACATCATCAAAATGGCGGCCGTAAGAGGATGCTGGGTCCCCATGAATTGGCTATAACGACCGAATGCCTGAACCGATTTTTATGGAATTTGGCACACAAGTACTTTAATACATTATCTCGGCCCAGGTTGTCAATGGTCGAGTTTGATCAAGTCGTTTCAAAATGGCGGCCGTTAAAAGCTAAAATAAATAAAAATCTTTCAGTGTTTCGTGTTCTCAACTCCATCCAGAGATCTGCAGCAACCTATTCACTTGCCTTCCAATCAAAGATTGCACTACTGTCTCTGCATTTCATGGAATAGGCAAAATACCCCCCCCCCCCACAGCAAACCTGCAGTTTCCAATTTCGCTGATTTGATTTTCAATTAAATAAATTTCAATAACATTAGGTTTCATGAGTACCTAGGTTTGCTGCTACAAGGAGATTAATAAAGTGAGTTTTTATTAATATATTAATAGCTTAGTTTAAAATAAATAAATTTGCCATGTTTCAAAAAATGTAATCATAAACAAGCAAACTACAACAGTTTATGTACTCTCCGTAATAATACCATAGGAGTTTCAAATTTACAATATTTTGAATTTTCTCCGTAACCAATAACCTCATAAAAACACTTCAATTCACTAAATTATTTGTTTGATTAAGATCTTCAAAATATTTTAGAGAAAAAGGGAACTTCATGTTTTGAGGGTCAAACATGAGGTTCGAACATAAGAAAACCCAATTTTTACCCCTTTAATCACCCCAAAAACCCCGTTGCCATGGTCCGACCACGCTGGTTCGCGAACTTGTTCGAAGAAACGTTGGTTTACGAGTTTTTGCAAAATTTCATTAAAATTAAAATCGGATAATTTTTGCTAACGGACACACACATATACAGTGTGTTCAAAAAAGGTAGGGACAAAGTTTACGCATTGGATCAAAATAAGAAGAACATAAGGAATAACATTTTTTTTCAAAATCGCTTTGTTAATAGATATCCATCATTTTATATGTTTTTCATTAACATTTTATCCTGTATGACTTATATTGGAGATATTGGCAATTAATAATGAAATGTATAGTTAAATTTACAAGTTCAACAAGGCCAATAAAAATAAAATAAAATAAATTTATTATATATTGGCCTTGTTGAACTTGTAAGTTTAATTATACATTTCATTATTTTTTCCTTTGATAATTTTGACTGAACTTTTAAGAAAGTTGGCATGTATGTAAAGGTGGAAGATAGCAAATTAAATTTTTTATTCGAACCAGCATGATCGGACTATGGGAACGGGGGTTTATGGGGTGAAATTTGGTTTTTCCCATTTTGGACCGAAAAAACATAAGATTTAGCAATTTCTTTCCAAACCATATTGTGGAGCTAAAAAAAAATAATTTAGTATATTGAAGTGTCATTATGTGCCTAACGGTAACCGAGAAAATTCAAAAAAATTTTAAATTTAAAATTCCCATGTTATTCTTATGGAGAATAAAGTAAACTGTTGTATTTTTTTGTTATGAACATATTTTGATCAAATTTGTAAAATTTATTCATTTCATACTAAACTATTACATTTCATAAAAAAATATGTTTTTACCCTCCCTGTTGCAGCAAACCTAAGTACTCGTTAAACAAATGCTATTTAAATGGGGAATAAATGTGATATTTTTAAGGAGATATTTTAGAGTAAATCCAATCAGGCAAATGGAAAATCGTTAAGTCTGCAGGTTTGCTGCGGCGGGGGTATTATAAGGTAATTGGTTACGGAGAAAATTTAAAACATTGTAAATTTAAAATTCCCATGTTATTATTACGGACACTACTGTATATGATTTTATTAGACATATGCAAACAAGTTTGAGTGGTGGTGAGCAACTTACTCTGTACTGATGTTGACTTGAGGAGGTTTCCCAACAGCGTTTTGAACGACAAGGAACAGTTTGGTGACAATCTCAATGACATGACCTGTTTGAAACACAAAGTCGCCCTTCTTTCGTGCGAGTTCACTCTGGAACAGACAGCCAGGGGTGGGGGGAGGGGGTCCCAGATCACTCGAGCAGTCAGACAGCGGACTAGGCTACCAAAACAACAACACACAAACAGTGCTCACTACTGGCGGTGCTGGGATAGGATTCTACAATACAACCACTTCTAAATGAATAAAAAATCCTTAGACAATTAGCCTTACAACCATGTTATTCGGATGACATCACTACCATCTAGCTAAAAATGTTTTGTTATACTACATCATTTAAAGGTTTTGGAAAAATTGTTATTGTCAGTTGAATAATTATGAACTTTCAAACTTGATTGGGGCTGACATTCTATTGGAGTGGAAGATAAGCACCTTATTAGTAGGCTACAAATCATATGTAAGCGTGATTCTGCTTTAAAATCATCAAATACTAGCCTTACTCTTTGGTAATTTCATTACACAATTTGAAAATATATATATTACATTGATACAAAATACTCAAGAAAACTACACAAACCAGGGGAATTAACTAGCAAAACTCAATGCTATAATTCACTACATAAATAGAACAACCTTTAAACAGTTTTTAGTTCAATACTGTAAAGCTAGGGGTTTTTAAACATAAAATACCTTGCAGTATTTAAACATAAAAAAATATGACAGTTGCAGTAATAATATGATAAATTAATTTATTTTATATTTACAACTTAACTATTTCTGCATTAAGTCACAAAACAAAAATGTATACTCAAAATATATCTTTTCCAAAGAACACTCATCAATTTCATCCACTTAAAGGATAAATCAAAGCATGGCATAGAATTTTAAAGGGCACTATAGTAAAAAATAACAAGCCCCCAAAGACGTCTTGATTCTTTGCTGCAATGAAATGAAACACCGAGTTCTCAAAGTTGATATTAAAGGTAAAAGGAAAAAGTGTGGTTTCTTCTGTAATGTATGTTCATGCTGTCAATATTAATTTTGTCAAGGATGTCAATAACATTTTTCTCAACACTTGCTGAAAGCAAATAGAATAATATTTTATTTTTGCTATTAACCTGTCATATGTCATTTTAGTAGTTTTTGTAACCAATCATTATATGTTTGAATGAGCTGAAGCCAAGATAAGACTTACAGCTTTGACATGGAAGACAGCAACATCGTCTAGGTAGGGAGATAGGGACAGCCTGTAGATCTCGGTGGCGGGTACACGGTACTTAACCTGCAGAGTCCTCTGATCCAGAATCAACATGGCACTGGTTGATAGCACAAACAGGATTGGCACAAACTGTTAAACAAACATGATACGATGAGTTGTGGTTGCAGATGATGAATTTGATCATAAGAGTTAGATTTAAGTTAAAATATCACTTAATTACTTTCAGATTGTATTTCAACGTACTCTTATTAAATTTACGTTGAACACAATAGATATTAGACAGAGGGATAATGTGATTTGATAATTAATTTCACCCCCATCAAGTACCTTGCTTATGAAATCTGTTTATACTTTATAGGCGGACTTTCGTGGAACTACAGCTTTAGGTCCACAAACAATCACGTCAAGGATTGTTGACAATCCTTGCTTAGGGAAATCAAGTCAAGCATTTACAGAGCAAATTGCCATTGGTAATTGAAATGAATTGGCGTCCAGGTCAAAAATACCAGACTCTTCCAGTTGCTCTAACAAAAGGCAGCCACACTAAAACGTGGAATATATTGGGTTTTTAATATAGTTGAAAAGTGACATGTTGGTTATGAATTTTAGATGGCATGGCTAATTGTTACCAATAAGAATCCTGGGAAAGGAGAAAACCTTGTCAAAGTAGGCGAATAAGTTAACTGTACATTGCTACCAAATATAACACAGTAACATGCTTGATAATCTGCTGTTGAAAAATATAACCAGGCATGAAATAGTCGTGGTCAAATAATGGTGGTAAATTTTAGTGATGGTCAAGAATTTTCAATCTATGCTTTGAATTTCTAAAACCAGAATATAAAATTTTCCAATTTTTTGAAATGAGCTATTGGCAATGAAATAAAAAAAATAAAATATGATTGTTGAATTAGTTTAATTTTAGAGTTAGGACTTGGCATTGTCACATTACTAGTGGGTTTAATTAAACACTAGTAAACTGTAATGCTTTCCCACAAGGTTTTATGGATTGTTGTATTGTAGGTTTTTGTACTAAAAACTTACCTTCCCACTAGATCGAGTGATCTTATTGATGATGTCGGCAAATACCACATACTGATCATTGTTCTCTACACATATCTTCTTCCATTGGACATTTTGCCTCAGCCTTACATAATCACCAAGGAAAGGGTGTCCCACACTAGACAATAACATACAAGTTTCTCAATTTGTTGTGATATCCCCCAAGCTTAGGATTAACTATATCTTAAGCACAATTGTCCTTTTCACAGGCGGTAATAATACATTTCTCGGTTACAAACTGTTTTTTTTTTTTTTTTTTTTTTTTTTTTTTTAACAGCTCAAATCAAATTAAAATAGTCTTTGTTGATGGGAGTGCCTTTTCATAATAACAAATTATTTTCAATTATAACTTTGAGGTTTGTGTGAATAGCTTTAAACTAAGTCCACTGTAGTAAGAAAAAGTATTCAAATGTGAGAAAAACCTCAATATTCCAATGGAGGGTAGAAATATTCAAGACCTTTATTTGTCATTAAGTAATAGTAGTAGACATCGTCTGTATAATTCTGTTTTCTCAAGTTTAACATACAATTACCTTATAAGGACGTACCACCAGTAAAACAATCAAGCCATAAAATAAAAGTTTACAACAACAACTGCCCTCACAATTGCCCCAAAATTTAGTTGTCTTTGGGAGTAAACTGAGGACAATGAGCTAGGCCCAGTGAGGCCCCCCACCCTTCAAAAACCTAGTTGTCATGACAAGTGGTGCCGTGTAAATGGTGTACTGCACGTCTTTAGTTATTCGTAACCTGATGCGCTAAGACGGACGCCGCCCGTATTTAGGCGGGAATGGGTAAACATCTATCAAGCAGCAATACATATATGTATAGAGTATAGATTTTGTAAAAAAGCAGACTATGTTTACAGTTCAAAGCTTGGTATCATGTTAAATCAAATAAAGTGGTCACTGTGATTTCAATTAAATTCATGTCCCTGGAGGAATATTAACAACAAAATACATCCAGTGTTCTAGTCCTTCCTAATATGTACAAGTAAACAGTACAAACTTATATCAATAATTGTTGTTAGTTACAATTACCTTCTTGGGTATGAGGCTTTTCTTTCTTTGAAAATTATGCTAGCTGTTACTTTTTCTCTCATTCTATTTCTTGCCGTCTGGTCGAATCTCAATCTGTACTTGTGGCACTGAAAAAAAAGAAACATTAATTTTTAAGTAACTTAAAATCTCTTAGAAAAAAAGAGGAAGATAAAATTAATATTTTAAAAGTCAACAATTTCAATTTCTTATTTCCAAGATTGACAGTGGAGTCCATTCAGTTGGGTTGTTAAGGATTATTATAAATTTTGGAAACGCTAGTACTTATGCAGTTTTTAAATATAAGCAAATAATACATCATAGACATAGACATAGACTTTATTTGCACAAAACATTCCATACATGTCATAACATTTAGAATAGGTGCATTGTCAAAATTAAATCCATACATAAAATATTTAACATTAAAACTTTTAACTTAAAATCAAACACTTAAAAAAAAAAAATTCTAAATTGTAGTTCTGTAAAAATCTTCAATTAAGTAAAAAGCCTTGTCAATAAGAAAATTATCTATTGTATCTTTAAATTTGGTTTTGCTTAATGACTTATAGCATGGCGGAAGCACATTGAACAATCTCAGCACAGCGTACAATGGAGATTTTTCATATAGGGTCAAACGGTGTCTGGGGAGTCTAAATATATTTTCATTTCGGGTTTCATACCTGTGATTAAAATGTATTGTTTCTGGTAGCTCATTTTTAACTGAATGTATGTAATTTAATAATTCTAGAATATACAACCCCGTTAATGTATGAATTCTTAAATTTTGAAAATGTTTCTTACAAGAACTGCGTGGATGAGAGTTGGTAATAATACGAATAATACGTTTTTGTAACCTGAATCTACAATCAAAATAGGATACATACTTCTGAGTAGGGTTGGGGGGTCTCAAAATTTAGAAAAATTTCAAATCCCGTTCTACGAGACGGGATTCGATTTTAATCAAGATTTTTTTGAGACGATTAAAAAAAAAAACTTAAAAAAACCTGCAGAAAGTCATTGCAATACCCGCAATACAGTAGCGTGTTGTTGTTGCGTTTCCTTTGTGAAGGCATTCTTATTTAATTAATTCTTTACATGTAAATATTGCTTTTTTTATTGTTTTATATTATTTTGTTTTGACATCGCAAATGGTGAGAAGTTTTGTTAAATGTAAGCTGTGTGAGACATGTTTTACTACTTTAAACATAGCCAAAACAAGTCACTCCAAAATCATTCTAAAAATAACACAAGAAAAATGGTTACTTGATACTTAACTACTAACTAGCAAGACTGATGTTTCAGACAGATAAATTTGGTGTTTTTCAAAGTTGAACTATATCCTAACTGTTATCACCATGTATCCTATTCGTAAGAGTTATTTTAAAAAAGGTATGCCTAATTAATATTTGTATTTTTTTATACTGATGTTTTTATTGATGATTTTTAATAACAGATTTTTAACGTTCTTGCCTTTTATCATTGAGTATACACCTACTAGAGTAGCCACTCAATGGAGGTTATCGTTACCTGAACAGCACTGTTCCAGAGTAGCGTCAGCAGTCCGAACTACTCCATCTAGGGGTTGTCGGTAAGGCAGTTTGGTTGTTTTTATTATTGCTTTCATTGTAGGTTGTAAAATGTAATTTTTGTTGATGAAATTCATTGTTTGTTTCTAGTTTCGTTGTTTTATAATAAATTTTTAATACTAAATAGGGGTGTGCGAATAGTGATTTTCAACCTCGAGCCGAGCCGCGCCGAGCTTTTTCAAAAATTTTCGAGCTCGAGCTTTTTCGA
The DNA here is from genome assembly GCF_028750875.1 of Macrosteles quadrilineatus. Classification (NCBI taxonomy): domain Eukaryota; kingdom Metazoa; phylum Arthropoda; class Insecta; order Hemiptera; family Cicadellidae; genus Macrosteles; species Macrosteles quadrilineatus. The sequence continues at coordinate 28,285 of NW_026542786.1, read as the reverse complement.
GCCGAGCTTTTTGTAGCGTCACCTTTTCTAAATTATTAAACTTTTTTTCTAAAAAAAGTGCATAATAATAATGTTCAGTCAATTTTTAAATAAACAATGTTATTTTAATATGTTTAAAACATTGAGAATTGTCAAGACATCAAATAGTAGATAATCACAATAAGAACTGAAATGAACTAAATTAAGATGCAAGAAATAAAAGGATAATTGAAGGCCTGCCGAGATATGCAGTGCAGACTGAGACAATCAGATTGTCTTTCATAACAGAACAGCAACGCGACCTTGAATGACAAAACAACTAGCAAGTTGATTACATTATTATGTATATTGTAACTACTATGAATATTTACTTCTATTTTGTATAAATAAATACAAAATAAATTTAAAAACACGTGATTATTATTGTTGTTTTCCATGCACAAAATATTTTAGTTTTATCAATCGTATTAATAAAAAAAGAACATAGTTGGTTTGGATCCAAAAAGGTGGAGAGACAAGTAAAAAGTAAACTTATTTATTAAAAAAGATATAATTGACATATGGAGGAAATAGACCAAAACACTAAAATTAATAGAATAACACACAAAGTAAACAAGAAATGAAATAAAGAACACTATGAATTAACACTGTCACTCAATTTTGTTATCTAGAAGGGTCTGGGAACTAATCAATAAATATCCAAAACCAGTTTCCTCCCCTTCTTGCCGCCTCACCACCACCCCTCCCCCCTAAACCGGGAGGCCCAACACTTTGTCCTTGAAACACCCACGTCCTTTGTACCCCTATGAAACAATAAACTCTTATTTCCCCGTGTTGCTGTTTTGACAACAGGTTTATGAATGTGATCACTATTTTTCATTTTCCAGAATTAACTATCAATTATTATTATTTGCAAGTTACAAATAGGAAACTACATCACATTATGGTATTCAATGACCCATGTATTATTATCAAAAATTAATAATTCATTACTTATTTTGATAATAAAAAGCATTCACTACAGCACGCACCACTTATTGATACATATAATCATCGAGGTAACTGTTACTTTATACAAAATAAAAAAAGGTACAAAATTGTGTGGCCAGTCAAACTTTATAAACAAACATTTTATTCTATAAAATACATATGGTAAATAGGGGTTGGTTTAAAGGAAATAAAATACAAAATAGATAATTAATTATTTTGATAAACATTAGAATGGTTATAGGATTGATTGAACTAAAATAACTGCAGGGAAACTTATAAGTAGAAAGTCGTCAACCACAATCTGTTTAATCAGTACATTGTTAGAGAGAGAGAGAGAGAAAGAGAGATAGCAGATAGGGGCGTTTGATAAGGAATCTGAAAAAGTAAACAAACAAGGAACAACGACACGACGATACTCAACGATACTCGTTTACATATTGTGTCGCCCACTACATTTGCACACGTGACCACTTTTTGTTTCTTCCTTGTCTTTCATCCGTCCCAAAATAGAATTCCTGAAATTGTTTGTTGGTATAATCTCCCCTCCCACACAAGGCACAGTGCTCAGTGCGCACTGTAGATTGTCACGGCAACCGTGTGTCGTCATAGCGACAAGCCAATCACGCACTCGCACTGCGTTGTATATTACGATACGAATAGCTGTTAGAGAGACAACGCGATAGGTGGTCGTTTGTCTCTTTCCTATCTCCTCAAAATTACGATCGATAATCATTGCGTCTTGACTGAGCTGAGGTTCGTGCTTATCAAACCTCGAATGCATGAACAACGTAGAATTGTGACAACATTGTTTTCAATTATGACCCAAATTAAGTGTTTTTTTAGTTTTGACTTAGTATTAAAAGCTCGGCTCGAACTTCAAGCTTTTTCAAAATGCCTCGAGCCGAGCCGAAAAATGAAAAGCTCGACCAAAAAGCTCGAAGATTCGAGTACTCGCACACCCCTACTAAATGGTTAAAACGTCCTCAGAGGCGCATTGCACTACCGACAGACTACCGCGACCCAAGCGTCAGCGGCCCGAACTACGTAGCCAAAATCCGTAACAACTAATAGCATTATGTGACAACTCTTGTACGTGTATACTCAATGCTATGATTATTTTTTTTGTATTTAACCAGTTATCTGTCATAAATCAGTAGGTATTTAACAATGTTACAAATTCAGGTTAAAATGTTGAACTTGCATTTCCTGTATGTATGAAAAAGGAATTCCCGTCTTGTCTCAACATTTTATGAGAAATAAAAAATCCAATCTCGTCCATCCCTACTTCTGAGTGTTTTATAAAATGTATATTTTTTACTAAAACTAGTGGTCCAGCACTAGTTGCTTGGCTATCTTAGTCGAAAATGATAATTGTAATTGTAGCTCTTAATCTGTAATGTTTATGAGAGTTAAACCTCAGACTACATCTGTGCAATAGGTGCTTTGAACAATGCTGTGTAAACTGGTCTGCGTTGTGTCTGTCGCGGTGTTAGCATGTCATGTCGCACTAGCAGCGCTCAGTCGATGACACTCCCGCTTGTATAGCCTATAGCCTCCACAATAGATTTTACATTGTGCTAATGCACTGATGCTTATCACATTGCTAGCATTAGTGCCCTTACCCTCCACTTGTGATGCAAGCGGCACAACAGCATGTTGGTGTCTGACAGCCGAGGGTGACAGGGAGGCCAATCTCTACACACAGGCGACTCAGTCTCCAGGGTTAACTGTTGGCTCAGTCGTATCAACATCTGCCTTCTCTGTAACGATAACGTTAACATTTCAATAAACACATAAATTCAAATTTATTGGCCTACTCGTATATCTATGTACCTGACTGAGCCATTGAGTTTGCATGCATTCTAAAGAGCCTTATCTAACAATACAAAGCTCAAAATCACCAATACTTAGGAAAAGCTTCAGTTTTGAGATTTGATTGACGTGTTCCTCGATCCAAAATTCTTCTTATTTTATTGATTTGAAAACAATAGAAGTGATGTTATAATATGTTTAGAGTAAGTATTAATCTCATTCATGTTTTCGATATCAGTGTCAGGAGTTTAATTTATTTTAGTGTTTATTGTTTATAAAAAATATATAAATCATATATTTTATTGATTAAAAAAATAAAAGTTATGTTATAATATGTTTTAGGGTAAGTATTAATCTCATTCATGTTTTTGATGTCAGTGTCAGGAGTTTAATTTATTTGAGTATTTCATGTTTATAAAAAAAATATATTTGAGTCAGTGTACCGGTCCGCACAACGATGTAATCACTTTTGTTTAGGCCGGCCAAAAAGTATAATTTTTCAATGTTACGTGTAAATATAAATGTTCCGTGTGTCAGTGTATGTGTATATGTGAACTTCAACGGTGACCAATGCTATAAACAGTAATTAACAAGACAGAAAATTTGACAATGGGGCTGTTGGCCCCGAAACTATAGTCATTGTAAAAGACGACTTGGATTGAGGACGTATACAAGGTATTTAACCTATTATTATTATTAAAAAATATATGTTTACGTTTAAATATATTAGTCACATATCATGTTATTAAGTAAGGTCAGGAGTCAAATGTATTTCAGTTTTGATTGAATAATAAACATGTTATTATTACCTGTATCTCTTGCAAACTTAATCAGACAAGTAAAAGAATTAAAATTTGAAATTCACAATTTATAGTAGTTTACGCAACGATTGCGTAAACACTATCTACGCGAGTTGCATACACTACTTTACCTACAACAGTGTTTTAACTACTAAAAATCACTACTCATGACTTTTAAGAGAGGTTATGTTTTCGCTTATTACCTCTAATTGCCACTTACAGTGATGCAATGTAACATTGTACCAAACACTAATTGCACCACTCAACAATTAAATTAGCCTGAAGAGCTGATTAGTTGAAGTTCGAATCATAACAATTTTTGAATTTTACTTATTCTATCTCAATCCTTGAACCTAACTGGTCCGTTACCCGTGTTGTTATGAAAAACTATGCTGTTATGAAAGTAAACAATGCTGTTATGCTATGTGAAACTTTTCCATTCTAAGAACTGAACTGAAACAGCTACTTCATAAAACGCCAAAACCACAGGTGAATTTTTTATATTGACTGCGAGAGAGATTATCTTGATTGTTCCACAGACTAGATGATAACTATAAAGTTGTTATGTACAATCTGTATGGTAAAATGTAATCTTATCACAAACCATTCAACCCTTTGAGTGCTGTGCAAAGATATGTCATGGTTTACTAAAATCTCTAAGGGATATAGAGAGGAAGGTCATTTTAGCAAAAAGTAGCAAAACGGCCATTGGTGACCTGCATGTTTATAGGATACACTAACAACCACTTAGCTTAAAGATTCGAACAATCCGATGATTCTAGGTGTATGTCTAAACCAAGGATAATGAACAGTGAACACCTCACTATGCCCCAGTGGTTGTAGTATATTGCTACAAACACACAGGTCACCAATTATTTGCTACACAGGACGGGAATCGATCCAAACAAACGAATGTCACTGGCCAAGTGACACACGCCCTAGCCTTCTCGACTATCTATGCTTGGAGAATGAATATGGAGTAAAAACTGGTATTTAAGATGACATCAACAACTGCTAACGGCTGGTGCTACCGACGGCCCCTACAACCTAGTTGTTCAATGCGTTACTAGGTAGCAGCTAGTTATTCTTTGATGTTATTTTAAGCTGAACCACAACAGTGATCACAAATGGTGTTACTGAGGCTTGACTGACAAACATACAGGATTATAATATATTACACTATCAAACTAAATCAAGGTTTAGTTCAATATTATGTTGTAAACTAGGTGTCTTTTGATTTGATTTTTTTCGGTTTCAAATAATGCTCTCAGAAATAACTTGGAAATTTACCACGAAAATACAGTCTTATTTAATGTTTACTGCAAATACCAAGACTTTTCTTTGTTATATATTTGTTATTGACTTCCTATTATTCCAAATTAGCCTCATTAATACAAAAGTGAGAACAACAGTTACAATTTAACAACAGGTAATTGAATGTTAAAGGCAAACAAAAAAGTCTTACAAAATACAAATTATTGACCTAACACTCAGAGGGTTAAATATTTTGATGAAGTAGGCCTAAGCGTACTAACTATTGATTGGGGGTTTTTACACAATATACCTTACTTAACCTTAGTATACCCTCAAACAAGTGTTTAGCAATGCAAATTTTTAATGTATTCCCCCATTGATGCCAGAATATGTTTTATTTTTCTATTAATTATTTTTTTAGGTTATGACCTTATGTTTTTTATCATGTATTTATTTCAGCAGAATATGAACATGTTTAATAAAATTAAAAGCAAAAAAATAAAAGTCTGTGTCCTTGTTATAAAACAAGTTTTGTACCACAACCACACAAATTTTATTGCAGTTGTTGCTACACTCGCCGCGGGAGATGGGAAATCATCGTAGATGTTGCCATGATCGCTGGAGATGATCAGACGTTGCCAATATTGCGGGAAAGGGTCATGGAAATTGCTGCTGGTATGATGTCGTTGACAGATATGAAACTCAATTGTAAATTTAATACTGATTTAAAATAACTGATTTAAGTAAATAACGGAGCGAACAGATTGTTATACTAGTACGTTCTAAAATATTAAATTCAGGGTTAAGCACTAATGTTATAATGTTTTTACCCATTACCCCAAAGCTACTCATGCTATGTCTTATAATATACAGCCTGAGGCATATAAATATAAAACATACCATACCAAGATTAGTATGTAAATATATCACAAAAAAATCATCCTATGAGCCTGAGCAAAAGTATGGTGAATGGGGGGGGATTACTTTTCAGTAGTAAGAGGCCCCGCTCTGAATGTTTGCACAGAGCCTCGCAACGCCTAAGGCCAGCGGGTTAGCAATTCAAGTAATTCGCTGCAAAATCTGAACACGTGACTCGACGTCAACGGGTTGGTAACCTAAATTAGATAACTCACTTTCCACATGATGAAATGCCTTTGGATAACTCCAACAGCCCATTCTATCTGTTTTCTTCTTTTGAGGATTCGATACTCTTCTCTTGCCTGCAAAACAATTAGTATGTTAATTGCACTTTAAATACAGTAAATTAGTTATTCCATATGATGAAACTCGAAAAAATAATTGATCCCTAGACATTGATATCCTCCACAAATTTAAAAGTATCCTGTAATAAAGTTGCAGTAAATCACAGGACTTAAAAACACAACCAATAGTGTAAATATTTTACTATTACTATTTACTATACAGGGTGGTAAAAAAGTCCCTGGACAGTTAAATATTTTAAAAAAATAATGTAGATAGAGCTGCAATACTTGGTACAAAGTTGCAGGGCATAAAACTCTATTTTAATACATATTCAGTGATCCAATAACTCTTCAGGGGGACGGCCCACAAGGAGTCGGAAGAAAATCTTAAATGGAAGCATAGGTCAATATGCACATCAAATTAAAGGTCTTTTTTAGTAGAATACAATACCGCAAACCGCACTTCAAAAGGTTGATCATGCACAAAATGGCAGATGTTCAAAGATTTCTTGAATCCGCCATTTTGAATCTTTGAACGACTGCCATTTTTTACTCAGGCATTCTTTTGAGCTTGAATTTACGGCATCGTAATCTACTAGTGAAGACCTTTAATTTGATGTGCACATCGACCTATGCTTACGTTAACAATTTTCTTCCGATTCCTAAGGCTGTACCCCCTGAGGAGTAAGCGTATAATAGCAATGTAAATATAATGAATCTTTGAACAACTGTCATTTTGCGCAGGATCAACCTTTTGAAGTGCGATTTGCGGCATTGTATTCTACTAAAAAAGACCTTTAATTTGATGTGCATATTGACCTATGCTTCCATTTAAGATTTTCTTCTGACTCCTTGTGGGCCGTCCCCCTGAAGAGTTATTGGATCACTGAATATGTGTTAAAATAGAGTTTTATGCCCTGTAACTTTGTACCAAGTATTGTAGCTCTATCTACTTTATTTTTTAAAATATTTAACTGTCCAGGGACTTTTTTACCACCCTGTACTATTACTATATGTTTTAACTAATTTAAAAAATCTTTATAGCAAATGTAGCATGTTTTTGTTTTAGAATGTTTCCAACTTTCCATACATTCATCAAATTTAAATAATATCCAAACAACAGAGTACAGTTAAAAGTAATTCATGTGTTCAAATGTAAACAAACCTTTTCTCCATAAGGATAACATGGGAACTTGGAAGGCCACTGGGGAAGGGCCCTGAAGGAATAATAAACATTTTTATCTGGTGGCAAATCTACGTACCACGACCTATCCAACGTCACCTTGAACACGGTGATTGGTTACTAACAGCTTCAAAATAATTATCACAAAGTTTATATTGGTCTATTAAATATATAGATAGATAGATAGATATCTAAATTAGACTTCATGACAAATCACCTACCTAGAAATGATATGTGATGTGAAATCAAAATTATTGTAAAGAAAACAAAATAGGTAACAAAGTATTAAAAGGAGATTGGTAAATAAGTTTATGTTTATTCTTCTATATCCTCGAAGCTAGCAAACAATTTCAAAAGCTTTAATGCTAAACTTTTGCTGACTTACCGTAGGTCTTGTGCTAAGACCTGGACCCAGGACCGATTTACTTTTTTGTTTTAATGTCCCCAGTGGCCAAAAATATATTCATACTATGGTAACGGGGTTTAATGGGGTATATAGTATTCCCACTTTTCACACAAAAAACATACAATTTTACAATTGTGTTCCAAATTCTTTTGTAGACCTTAAAAGAAAGAAATAATTTAGAATATTGAAGCGTAGTTGTATGTTTAATGTTTACGAAGAAAATTCCATAAAACTGTTAATATAAAATTCCCATGTTATTCTTAAGGAGAATAAGTAAACTGTTTATTTATATATTTGTAATTTATATATTTCATCTTAAGTTATTAACGTTTAACTTGAAATCACACTTTTGACAATTTCCCAGTGGCATCAAACAAATGTATTTGTTTAACCTAATATTAATTAAATAAGGAATGAGTATTACATATTTCAAGAAGTGTTTGAATGAAATCCAATCAGGCTAATGGATATTCACTTTGTCTGCAGGTGTGCTGTAGTGGGGGATTTTAGTTTTAAATATTATTCTATTTTTTTCATTTTGAGGCTGTGACAGGGTGGTTACAAATTTGTCAAAGGTTTGGTAATACAAGGATGCTAGCATACTTATGAAATGTATTAATGTAATCAAGCACATTGTTTAAGATCATTAATTGATGGATTGAGTTAGTATTCTATGGATCTGATTAGTAACTGCAAATAAGCGTAAATCATTTAAATTGAAATTGAAATTTTTAAAAACAAAAGATGCCCTTGGATGTAAGATACTTACCACACGGTAAAGACACCACAAGTGCCGTCTTCCTTGAAAAGGTACACCAAACCGACATTCCTTCATGCAACAAACAAACCATGCAGAAACATAAACATATAACTGAAGTCGTCAAACTATCAATGGAACATATAAATAAATATAAAACATTCATTGATACTAAAGATAACTACAATAACATCATCATAGCATTTTGTTTTAGGTAATATACAGGAGCGGCAAAATGACCTTATGGTTTTCTTTGCTGCCCTGTCGAGCAAGTGAGTGGCGGAGGTTGGTGGGAATAAGGGCGTTACAAAGCCAACGTGTGGACATTTTTAGTAGCCTTGGAGCTGTGGAAGGCTGAGCACCATGTATTTGTAGTGGAGTTGTTTTTAAAAGTCCCAATTCAAATTTATAGAATTTGTTCTTTAAATCATTAATACAGGAAGCGGCAAAATGATAACCGTAGACTTGATTTGTAGACGTTTCAATGTGGGTCAAAGACAAAAATTCGAAACTCGATTTTGCTGTGGGTGCGTAGCTTTATAGCTACTAGTTCAGCATTGAAAACAAAATCAACAGGCCATTTAAGGTCAGCCCGGACACCAGAGAACGTCAAGAGTGTGAGGAAGACTGTGTGGTGTAGTTGAAAGTGTGATTCGTCGTTCATAATGACAATTTTTTCACGTGTAAGCAAACCAATCACTTGTTCTGAAAATGAGATTAGCTTTGCATAACCACTGGGCTTTAACTGTTCTACGATTGCCATTTTGTATGAATGAAAGTGCAGGTCGTATCGTAACTCTCCTCTACCGAGTAGCCACCCATGTGCAGAGCTGCAGCTTATTTACGTGCAGGCCGCTGAAGACTATCTTCCACAGCTGCTCTCATTCTGTCGAGTTCTCTGGCGTCCGGGCTGACCTTGGACGGCCTGTTGAATTTTATTCAATGCTAAACTAGTAGCTCTGAAGTTACCCAACCTCAGCAAAATGGTGTTTCGAGTTGGGACTTTTCCCCTTGGACTCATATTAAAACGTTTACAGAACTGCCGCTGAACAGCTACACAGGAAATGCAAAAAAAAAAAAAAAATAATAAACTCTTCCACTACAAATGCATAGTGCTCAGCTGTCCACAGCTCTATGGATACTAAAATGTCCGCACGTAGGCTTTGGAACACCCCTATTCCCACCACCCTCCGCCACTCACTTGCTCGACAGGGTGGCAAAGAAAACCGTCAGATCATTTTGCCGCTTCCTGTATTAATGATTTAAAGAACAAATTCTATACATTTGTCTATCTAATGTTCTAAAACTAGCATCCAGGAAACATTGAGTTGTTTGAAGTTTAAAATCCTCAATAACTACTATCCAAAACATCAAAATAAAAATGTAAAATAGTTTAAGGCAAAGGAGATACACCTGTAGTATTATTATTAATGCTTTGAATAAGTAAAAAATATACTTAGCCAACGGTTGCTATTTTCATGTAGATGCATTACAAAATTATTCTTTTTTGCGATGCTGTATGTACATTATTAATTGAAAAGTGAGTAAAATGAGTTTCTTTAGTATTAGTCCAGTCATTTTAGGTAAAAATACCCCTCTACCTGGAAATAATTTCTTAAGTGGTGAAACTTAGCACATATGTAGTACTAGTATATCGTGCATGCTGTGCTACTAGTAATTTTCACTTTTTTCACATTTTTCACTAACGGTTGGAAATACAGAAATCTTGTTCAAACAAAATTTAAAGACACCAAAATACATCTTTTACTTATTTACATATTTGTCCTATCTCTACTGGTTATTGAGATGAATTGAAATTAATATAAAAAAAAAAATTATTTTGTTTGATTTCTTTATGAAGGTACACACCTCAAACTCCGTATGTATAAACTATAAATTCGTTACAGCCTTGCGGCTGTAGACGCTCGATAGGAATGTGTTGCATTTACTTTGCATTGAAGCATTCAATTTTTCAACCGCGCGACTAGAGTCGTTACAGTCGCAGGATAGGAATTGGACCTTAAGAATAACATAGGGATTTTAAATTTACAACTGTTTGAATTTTCTCCGTAACCAATAAGCGTACAAAAAACTTTAATACCAAATTATTTGTTTTCTTAAGCTCTTCAAAATGGTCAAGAAATTGGGAAATTTTGTGTTTTGAGGGTTAAAAATAAAAAAAAACAATTTTTACCCCATAAAAGCCTCTATAAAACCCCGTTGCCATGATCCGAACATGGTGTTTCGTGAACCCATTCAAAGTTATCCCACCGTACAGCTTCAAGCCCAATTTTATCAAAATCGGACAAAAATTACTTGAGTTATCGTGTTCACGGACATATCTCTCTCTATATATATATCAAACAAATTTAATGTTTTTTTAAAATAATATTAATTTTAATTTATCTCAATAACCTTTAGAGATAGGGCAAATATGTAAATGAGTAAAAGATGTATTTTTGTGGTTTTTAACTTCTGTTAGAACAATATTTCTGTATTTCCAATGGTTAAGTGAAATATGGGCAAAAAAGTGAAAATCGGCTCCCATTTTTCCAAGATGGCATTTTGTAGCACAGCATGCACCAATGTTGATTTTTGATATGTTGTTACTGGGTACTAGTACTACACATGTGCAAAGTTTCACCATTTAGAGAATTATTTCCACTTAAAACCCTAATATGAATAATTCAACAAACTTTCTAATTTCAAAACAGATTTCTAGTTGAGTTTTATAGAAAAAATAATAACTGTACACACTGCAAGATCATGGTTACCTCAAATTTATAACAATAAAATCAACACAAAATGAAAACAAGAATTTTATGCAAAAAGAATGGAAAACATGCATTTTTAACATCTGTTCCATATTTCAAAAGTCCATTTGGCGTACTTGTGAATATTGGCAAAGTTTGCCAATGATAGAGTAAACGAACCATTTTATTAGGAACTAATTGGATACTCAAATAAAATAAATAATGATGATGGATTCACCCTAGAAAACATTGCCACATATGGTGGTGTAATACAAATTATAATAATTAACTGAAAAAATCCAATTTGACAGAACACAATGACTACTTTTATAAATGTTTTCTACTAAACTATAAATTAGAAGAACAAGGTGTTATAAACTATACAATTTAGTGAATTTACCCTCCAACTTCTCCAAGCAGCTGCAATGATGATTTGACTTCTCTTTTTTCTTAAAAAATGCTTTCTTTCTCTATACCCTCTCCAGATCTTTTGAATAAGTGTTGCTAGGTCTTCTAATCTTTCTCTTCTGAATTCTTCTAGTTCAAATACCTATAAATGGTAATCTGCTTTATTCATGTTCAAATGTAATAAAAAACCTGGTTCAATAGAATTTTCAATTAAGACTAATGCAACTACAAAACATTCTCTATTCACCACATTAAAGTTGTACAAGGATAGTGGAATATACAACTTTAACTCAGAGTGTTGATTAAACTTGCAACTTAACTTATAATTTGCTATCCCCTTTTTGATGCAAATACCACCAACAGTATATACCTACAAATAAGGGAATATCTAATGGCTTCCTATAAAAAAATATCACTTAGATCCTTGTCTAATAAAAATAACATTGACTGAATTTGTCGCTTGCAAGATAAAGGGGCAAAGTTACATCAAGGCTGAAGAGGACCTGATTCTATAACAGTCCCAGTCTAGGGTGTTTTGGCTCTCTGGACTGAAATATCACGATATCACATATATACCCCTTTGTCCCTTTGTCTTGCAAGCGTCGAATTGGTGCTTAGATTGCTACAAAAATAATCAATTTTATTTATTAATAAACTAAAATGAAGATTCATAAAAATATGTCCATAAACAAGTAATTACATGATAAAAAAGGAAATAAATAACAAACTAAATTATGAATTGTTTGATACATCAATAATAAATAGACAATAATGTAATAAACAAAATATGTTTTCTCTTTCTGAAATTAAATAGTGATCAATATTTAAATTTTTTGTAATAATAAAACAGATGTTGGTCGACAAAACATTCTTAATTGGATAGCTTTTACTTGAGTCAGGCATATAAAAATACCATCAAAAGGGGCTTTTGGTGTGTAGGGACATAAAAATTCAAATTGAAAATTATCGTCACATAGGTCTTGTTATGGTGACTACACAATAATAGGTACCGTATCAGCAAAGGAAATTAAGTTAATTTAGGTGTTACAGTTTTAATTGGATCTTAATATTTAAAAATGATCAAATATAAATGTAAAACAGGCACTTACAGATCTAGGACTACGAACAAATATCTTGCTGCGTCCAAAGGCAAACTCGGCAGGAGGGATGGGGAGGTCTCTCAGAAGGTAGGACACCCCTTCAACTGGAGTGCCTACCCAGCAGGGCCATGTCTGCAAGGAGAGCATCTTATACCTGGTCAGGAACTGGGTGTAGGTCAGGCGGAAGCAGAACCCACATCTTCTCAACCGAACTGTCTCCAGAAGTCTACCACAAACAACAAATCAGACTTTGAAATACTACCAGAAAGTGATTTTTGTTTACAGTTTGTAAAGGAATGTTTGCCTAGCTCCCAAATTTTGCTGCTGAATACTACTGTATTTTATGGCACCAACTTATCACACAAATGGGTTAGGTACAGTCATTTTCCCAGCTGCCGAATTTGGCAGGGACTGTACTATGAAAAATGAGGACACTAAAAAAAATTGCTTCACAATCACAATGTCACAAACAAAACTTTTTTCCCATGTTTATCAACTACTATACTCATTAAACTGAATCCTGTTCAGCCGGCATAAAAACATTTTGTGCAACTGTCTTTCAGAAAGCAAGAAGAAGAATAGCTTGTTTCTGGTGAGTAGAATGTTTACTTTGAATGAAGACATTTCATTTTCCAATCTTTGGTGATCTTTAACTTTATATTTAATAAAATAAAATATGTATTTGGGCAATTTGAGAGTGGAAGTTCCCCTACTACTTTTTTTATTAATGTATGTTGTAGCTGACTGACGTAGTGGCAAATCTCAGTTGTTGAGTTATGGTTTTAAAGGAAGATCAAGTGGAGGGAATGGATTTATTCCCCGAAAACCGCATGAACGTTGTGGACGGAATGTAGTTATAAAAGGATACAAACTAGGTCCCTGTTTTAAGTGCCACTTTCCATATCGTTGGTTGTTTTGGAAAGTGTTAAAAAATGAGTTTGCAATGTAAATGTTTAAATATAAATAACATTTACTGTTAAATACAAAATTAGCTTCTCCTACTGTTTCATCATTACTTACCGTTATGACAAGCTCTAATTAATAGCCGAAAAGGTGAAAAAAATCTGTAAGGTATAAATTAAATGGTCTTTCTTCCATTAGATGAAAGATTTAATATTTAGGAGTTAGAAACTTAAAAGGTACTTGAACTACTTAGGTAGGGGATACTTACCCTAAATATCTAACTTGATGTTGAACTAAGGCCATTTCAAAAATCCGGGGTTGTTTGAGCTCATTAGGCTTGATGCACCTAACATAGTGCGGTTGCTTTGTGGTTAGATTGCGTACTAGTCCCTGAATGGCTATCTTGAACTGTGTCCCGGTTGTAACTGGTCTCTTAACACAAGCCCTCTTCGGGTTACCTGAATGACATATATAAATCATTTATAACAACTTAAAACAGTATGATAGTCTGCTTCATCCATTAGAAATGGGTTATTCGTGCCTAAAATCTTTTAATTTTGATTAGTAAAAAATATGTGTCTAAAAATTTATTTTAACGATTTTGAACGACTTCTAGGCTATCATATATTAAATATTCTTGAGTAGGTATAGAATTGTAGTTAACAAGAGCTAGCTATCAACTACTGACATTTCATACCTTCAGGAAAGAGTGTTTTGAGCAGCGGGTGTTGACATCGGTGCATGGCCATTGAAATGTCCCGAGGTAGGAAGTCATTGTTTTTCTCTATGAAGCCTGTCACATTGTAAGTCACAGTGCCAGCAAAGTGTCTCAACCTAGAAGCATTATCATTCATTGGGGATTAGCTTTATATGAATCAGATCTCGATGAAAAATACAATCATAATTTTATAGTACAGTCAATGTTGCAGACATAGTCTATCACTGATTATCTAGATAGTTTCCCCGGGCATCGTTTCAGGGCCTGGGATCTTAACCCATTTTCTGATGGGAAAGAACCGAGAAGAAAAAAAGATTTGTGTACAAAACCAGTTAGCATTGGGAAACACTATAGCTGAAAACAAAAATTTGGAGCAGTCAAATAAAACAGGCTAACAAAAAGGAAATATGGAAATCTAAAACACAACACCCTATAATATTATAAATATTATGTTGAGTTTTATAACGTTACATTCCTTGGGCTTGAGCTACAAGTATTTTTCAGTTTGAAATACCTACTCCAAAAATGTTTATAGCTTTTGTTTCCCAGCTCTGCTTGATTTTTGCATATTCAAGGTACCTTCCTATCTGAAAATTGGGGTGAGGATCATTCCTGAAATGTCGTAATACTTATATTTTATTCAGCCTCCATTACAAATGTCTGCAATAGTTCATTAAACATCGTAAACTTGTCATCTTCAATGATAAACAGTAAACAAGAGGCTGAGGCATGATTATGGAACGTGTAAATACAGGTATGTATACCAATTATTTAGAATTCAAATGCAATCTGGATACTAAACTCAAGAAATTACATTTTTTCTTTAATTTGAGTCATAGACCTACCTGAAACAATTGGGAGGTAGGCTGTTATCCGATGTTGACGTGTGGCGGTTTCTTCTCTCTGGCGTCGTGTGGCTGTGACCACAAAGTGCTTGAACCCGTGATAAGAACACTTCATCCGACACATTTGCTTTACTACTCTCTTCATCCAAGATTGACAGAATTCCATGGTTGTTCTGGGTGTCAACAAACAAGATTCAATAAGGTCAAGAATCAATATCAATAACTATTAAATAACTACTAATGAATATTTCAACAGTTTTCGTTTTAAACCTGATAACTCTGCTATTTCTAAGCTGCCACCATGCCATTTCTAAGCTGCCACTATGCCATGGACGATTATACCCGGTTTGGTCAGGGAGTGCGGCTGGCCAAATATTGTACCATATACAGGGTGATCAACTCAAGGAGGCCATTATTGGGATATTGGAAACGGTAAGAATTAGAGAAAACTTTAAATGGGGGACATCCCATTATTTTTTGTGGCAGTCAAAATTGTTAATTTAGTTTTTTGAAATTCAGCAGCCATTTTCCAATATGGTGACCAACTTTAAAATTTCTTATGGAACACCCTATATTTTATCATGTTTTTGGATAGAACATTTTATAAAAACTTTTTATTCTTGACATTTTTTCTATAAATCCACTCATTTAGGAGTTACAGCCTATGAAAAAATTACTTCCGGTGTACATTTTACATCATGTAGCTCCTAAACGAGTAAGTTTAGAGCAAAAATGCAAAGAGTTTTTGGAAAATGTCCGTCATTTTTGAAATAATAGAATTAATATTTCTTACGTATTTTATGTGGATGCAATTTTAAGACTTAATTACTTATCACATTTTCGCTGTAAACCTACTCGTTTGGGAGCTACATGATGTAAAATGTACACCGAAAGTATTTTTCATAGGCTTTAACTCCTAAACAAATGGGCTTATAGAAAAAATGTCAGGAATAAAAAAGTTTTTGAATTGCATATTCTATTCGAAAACATGAACAAATATTCTTAGGGTGTTCCATAAGAAATTTCAAAGATGGCCGCCATGTAGAAAATGGCAGCTTAAGTAATCTGAAAGGCAATAAAAAAGAAAAGATTTTGTATTGCTGGGAGTATTGAGCTGTGCTGGTAAAGTTGCAGCTATTTATATTAAATATTGTGAGTCCAATAATTTATTTAACTGTTTTTACAATGGTTTGTAGAAATAAAAATATTTATCTGTCTCAGGAACCTTGAAGTAGCCTAAGTTAATTCCATGTTACTTTCTTGGATTTAAAATTGAAATATATGATCCGTCTAATTTTAATTGATTTAATAGTTTGAAGCAACCACTTAACTAACCATACTTCAAACTGAAAATTTGAGTTGACTGCAAACTGCAAACAAATCTAGGTAGTTGACTGCTGAGTAAATAATATTCAACATCAAAAAACAAGATTGCACACTTGTATAGTAGACGTCATGATACTAAGACTAACAAGTAGAAATTTTAATTAGTATGGAAGGAAAGTCGATTTATTGAATTATTGATATAATCTTGAGTTTATGTAAAATGATCTATAAATGTTTTGAGTTTAAAGAAATATTTATATTTTTTAGTTTCTAGCTTACTACTTTAGTTCAATAACTGCCCAACATTACATTGTCTTTTGGAACAAACAATTTGAAGTTGGTAAATTAAAAAAAAAAACCATGCCGCTAAATGTGACTATTTGTTAAATTAAACAAGTTGTCTATTAAAATGCTAAATCTACTCATTACATTTGAAAATTGTGTTAACATTAAAACCAAACATGATGACTAAATGGCCATTAAATAAAAACTCTAACCTACTTATCAGCAGATAAGTAGAATCTGTAGATTAGACAAGAGATGTTTTGATGTAGCAACCATCTTACTGTGATCTATATGACAGGTTGAAATAGCTCAAAGAGTTTTCACTTTGTTTTTCAATGGATCTTAAACACTTTTACTGCTAAAACCATGTTGCATTATTGCATTAACAAAACCAAATTATAATGGGGGTGGAGTGCTACTTAACAAAACTGTTAGTGAATCACAACAAGGTTTTTATCTTTGGAGTCAAATAACCAAGACAAGATGCATAGGGAGGGAAGTCTATTGACATGTGAGTTTACAATAATTTCATCTGGATTACCAGTAAAAAATTACACTCAAGTTGGACTTACATTGTGGTGAGTTATTTTAATTTTTAGTTGGTAATCAAGTTACTTGGTTTTTAAAATGAATTAGGATTTTTTACTGTTAAATTGTTTTTTATACAAGATGTATACAAATTCCCTGGAACGATTTTGTGTATTTGTTCCTTTCCTTAGGTTGAGGCAATAAAAAACATCATATAACATTACCGCAATCAGAACAAACCAAATAGCCTAACTGGTTTCCTACCCGTCTGTTTGTTTAAGTTGTTCATAAATTAATCCATAACATTTGAAATTTGAACTACTTCAGCGATTCACTTTGAACTTAGCACATAGGACATATTTTTGTACAAAATGTCAAATTTGTAATTTGTACTAATTCAAGATGGCCATAATTATAAATTTTATATCTTAAATACTTAAAAAACAAGTGATTTCATTAAAACCGTCTAGGCTATTTTGGTAACTTTTATGAATAATACTCATGATCTGGTAGGCCTACAATGTTTTTACATAACTCTCCCTTGTAATTTACCTAATAATAATGTATATTTTTCTCACTTTGTCCCCAAGATTATCAGTTGCAGATATGGCAGTAGAGGATATAACTCACATTACTGTCAATGAGGAGCTCAGTTTTAAAACATAAGATTAACTTTGAGGAATGCATCTTCATTCTTTATTATATAGATAACAGTAGAACATAATAAATATAAACAAGGGTATACATTGTATCAACTACAAGCTACGTCTTGGAAAGATCCCAAACCAGATGGTAACCTCAAAACTTGTGTTAAAAAATTTAAGAATATGTTAATTGTTCTGAGAAGCTAGTATATATCTCCCTAAAAATTTACCCTTTGCGAGGACTTTCAAGGTCTAAGAGTTCTTTTTGATATGCATTCAGTTCATCTCAATTGTAAACCTGCATTTGACTAAAAACTCAAGTCACAGGAAGAGGAAACATTGAAAATTTGAACTACTCCATGGTTTAAAAGAGGGTCAATGTTGTAGACAAACATAGGCAAATAGAAGTAACTAAAATAGATCCTACAAATTATGTATTAGATTGATAGCAGAAAGTAATTATTATAGTAAACACCTTTTAACTCCACCTGTTAAACCGAAACCCTAGTTAACTGATCATAATAATAAATTAAATTAAATTGGAAAATTAGCTAGGTTGTGGGAATTGTCTGCTGTGGTTCGTTTAGTTTGCCAGGCTTGGCCAAGGGAATGTAATGGAACAGACAACGATATGGATTTAATAGCTTAGTTAAGATAAAATTCAGAAAATAACTACCGTATCAACTATTTTAAGAAATTGATTTTGTGAATAAAGTTTTAAAATTCAATTTCACCCACTAAAGTGAAAAACAACTGTTGTACAGAAAATGCCATGTCCCCTTAATTTTGGTTGTGGTTTTGGTTTGTTGTAATTAATAGAAGGTCCCCAACTTTTTCTAACCCAGAACTGTTTTATACATTACATTATTCCAGGCTAGTCCTAGAGGGTCGCAGCATTATCACATGAATAAAATCCATTGTTGATTGGCGGGATTTGAACCTAGGACCTCGGGCTCTGAAGCCTCAAGCTCTACCACTAGACCAGCTTACTCCCAAAGAAAGAAGGTCACTTTAGGCCTTAATAATAAATATAAACCAAATTTTTAACCTCTGGCAAAATATCCCACAAATTATGACATGAAGTAGTTCTGTAGATCTAGGAGTTTTCACAATAAATTAATGCTATTACTTATTAACTAAATATATATTTAAATAAACAAATATTCTTATTTACAAATTCACACAATCTTACAGGAATTTTCAAAGTGATCAACTAACGATCTCAGGAACTTGAACCAATTGAGTCTTGATATGTAAAATTCAATCATTGGAAAGAAAAATAAATATTTAATAGAATAATACATTGCTAGTCTGGAAAATAGGTGTTTACCATAAGGTACGGTAAACATATTAGACGAGTGATGTATGATATTTTTCACCTTTACTTTCTTAAACTTATCTAACAATAAATAAATTGTCAAAATCTGTAATGCTCCAACAGACTTAATATAAGGACTTAACAATCACTACCGGAAGGCCTATTCATTACTCCTCTAAGATAACCACTCACTTGTCAATGTTAGACTAATTTTATTATCAAACTTTTGTGATTTTATCTTTATAATTAAGTTTTAGTAGGATAGATTTTAATGATTATGGAGAATGGGTTGGACATTATTTGATCAGTAACGTTGATGTAAAAAAGTGCAACTTTTTATTTACAGAATAAACTTTGCTTTTTTTGGATAAAGAAACTTTACGCAATTATACAGATGTTTATGTGCAAAAATAAAGTTTATTTGTTTTAGTTTGTACATTTTTCCATGCCGATAATCACCCTAGTTATGTTTATGAAATACCTGAGGTGTTTATTGACCAAAATTATGCTAATTATAATCAGCTAGTGCCTGGTAAAATTCATCACCGTACAGTAATACGCAATCATATCCCATTAAGCAGGCGGCAAACAGCTGTTTTCCAGACTAATTTAATGTGCGGAAAGTCCATTAAAACAGTGTTGTGTGGCAAAAAGCTTTGCTGTTTTTATATAAAAGAGTTACCTTTTCTATGATGTGACAGACATTGGAGTTGTTGAAGAAATCTACCGGAGTCCAGGTAATATCCTCCCTAAGGTACTCTTCCTGCTCCTGCTTCAAAGTGGCTTCAATGATGACCTGATGAAGCTTCTCGTTGCAGAAGTTGATAACAAACTGTTCAAACCCATTCTTCTCTAGCATTTCAAACCCGTATACATCTAGAATGCCTAGTACTCTCCTCTTGCCATACCTTCTCACCTAAAACCCAAAAGCAAACGTGTTTTCATTTCGTTATTTTATGTTTATCCACACCAGCGACATTGTTTACATATTCTTTAAGGGAACTAACACTGAATTTTTGTTAGCATAATTGATTGATAGATCAATACAAATGGCATTTGTGTCCACAATCTTGCTTGGAATAGAACCAGCGTCCTTAAGATTTTAAGCCCAGCACTATTACCACTCGGCTACTCAGATCACTATGTAATTTTGTTTTGTAATTTCTGTCCTAAAAATCAAATCACACATCTTTGCTATAGTACTTACTTATACTGTAGAAAGGTAAATGAACCTAAAACAACAAAAAACTTCCAAAATAACACTGGTGTTATAAAAAAATACCCCCGCCGCAGCAAACCTGCCGACTAAGCAAATTTCCATTTGTCTGAATTAATTTCCAGTTAAATATATTTTAATAACATTAGGTTTAACGAGTACCTAGGTTTGCTGCTACAAGGAAACTAATAAAGTGTGTTTTTGAGTAAAATATTGATAGCTTAGTACAAAATAAATAAATTTGCCAAGTTTGATCAAAATATATCCATAAACAAGCAAACTACAACATTTTACAATATTCTCCATAAGAATAACATGGGAATTTTAAATTTACAATTTTTTTAATTTTCTCCGTTACTAATAATCGAACAAAAATACTTTTAAATACTAAATTATTTGTTTTTTTAAGCTCTTTAAAAAGGTCTAAAGAGAAATCGGGAAATTTTGTGTTCTGAGGGTCAAAAGTGAGAAAAACCAATTTTTACCCCATAAAACCCCCCGTAAAGCCCCGTTCCCATTGTCCGATCGTGCTGGTTCTCGAACTCATTCAAGTTTATCCTGCTTAACACCTTTAAACCAAATTTCATCCAAATCGGACAAAAATTACTCAAGTTATCGCGTTCACGGACGTATACATATATATATATATACATATAAGTCTATATATATAAGTCTATATATATATATACATATATAAAAATTTGAACGAATGGTGTTTTTGGCCTCTGGGGACATCAAAATGAAAAAGTCAATCGGTCCCGGGTCTAGGTCTTACCGTGCCACCTACGGTAATAGCTACTTCCCTATAGGGAAATTCGCTAAAACAAAAAAAAACACTGATACGCATTCATAAAATTGAAATTTTTTATAAGCCAAACTCGAGTTGTTATTTCAGGGTACAAATGAAATAAGAAAGCCAGAAATAGGGACTGGTCAAATCAAATCACAATATGTATGTTTGATGTTTGTAAACAAACAAGCAAGCAGAATTTGATCAGCTGACTGGCACAGTTTCAGATTCATTCAGTGTCCAATGTACAGTGTGTGTGTGATCTTGAGTGAGGAGTGTTCAACTACTTATACTACAGACCTATTAAACACTTGTAAAACATATATGTATAAATAACAAGAAAAATTGTATTAATATCTTTGAGGGGGGATTTTTAAAAATTAAACTCCTAGCTTTAAGAGCATTACTAACTAGGAAAGCACAAATTTAATTTCATTGAAATCAGTAGCAGGATTATAGGCTGTGGTTTCATTTTAAGGTAAGACTGATTAACAACAAATCTAAGTAAGAGTATTTATATTTTATTTTTTATTCTTTCATTATAAACATTGGCGTTGTAACTAAATGTTGGGTTTTTATCCTGAATTGAAAAGTTTTATATTTTAAATCTCTGAAATCAGAATATATTTCAAATCGCAGAGCTTGTTTATAAATCAATCATATTTGGATCAAATTTGACAAATCTATTTATTTCCTACCATAGGTACTATTAACATAATAAAAAAAAACTTTTTCCCTTCTGTGTAGCAGCAAACCTAAGTACTCGTCAAACCTAATGTCGTATACAGGAAATACTTATCTGATGTGTTTAAGAAAATATTTGAGTGAAAATCCAATGAGGCAAATGGAAATTCCCTTAGTCTGCAGGTTTGCTGTGGCAGGGTTATTTTAACTTCAACCAGGCAAGTTACGTATTTTCACATTTAGGTTTCGAGATTTAAGATTAAAAATTTGATTACTTTTAGTTTTGGTTTCAATTTAGAGATTTAAAATTCCTAATTTCGACCATCACTCCCACACAATACAAACACTAAAGATAAATTATCACAACACTAATATAACAATACATTGTATGAGTTATAATGACAATGACTTTTATTTAACACACCTTAAGAGCTTCGTTTATTCGGTTGACAAGCCAAGTGAAGAGTCTACTGTAGAGGGCCTTACACAAGGAATCTCTGGCATGTGTGGCTTCAGTAGCTGACAGTTCTGTGACTAGAGGAGGGTCACACGTCTCTGTGACCTGCAGGTTACGTGACGTCACAGCAGTCTGTAGACAAGACGGTTCCGTCTCTAGCAGGTCACAAACCTCGTACAACTCTGCAACAACCATAGAATGATGTAGGAGTGTTATAGGAATAGAGAGAACCCATGTTTATAACTTTGTAAGATGTCTACAGCAGTTGCCAAACTAAATATGGGGAGGGGGCATTTTCAAAGACCTTACCAAGCAATTTTCAGAAATTGTTATGCGCAAAATATCAGTAAATCATGAAACACTTATGTTTAAGCAAATTGTAAGATGTTAACCAATGGCAAAGTAAATTTTAAAATAATATACAAATATTACAACCAAACAAACAATTCATAGCTGACCAAAAACATTGTTTCGTTGACTCTGCACATTACAAATCACAGTAAAAGCATAACCTCCAACCACTTTCAGCCTCACTTATGTTGCTTAAACCCCAAAAAAAGACTTAACCTAGCATAAAAAATAATAATATCTCGGGTCTAGTAGTTTGTTAAATGTCCTTGAAAAAAAATGAAAACATTTACTATAAGTTAGATGGATCAATTGAGCATACAATATAGTGTATTTAAATTTGTATTGCCTATTTTAGTTGTATCCCAGCCTTGCTGTTCCTGTGTGGAATAAATTACTGAATAAAATGTTGTGTGTTTACAGCGACATCTGGAACGTAACTGAAATATTGGGGACTTTTCAGATCTGGGATATCGAGTAGCTGTAGAAAACCTGAGTTACAATGTTTATATTGATTGGACGTTAATTTGTTTCAGGTACCAGTAGTGCTAGAAGCAGTAATGATCAATGTAATCAACAAACAATCAAGCCTAGGACATGCCATTCTAGAATCAAGTGTCCATGCGGCAAGGACGAAATGCCCCACATTCTTTATATTCATGACTATTGCAATATCTCCATTTGTGTCTTTAGTATACAATGTTATCAACTTAGCAATAATTTTCTTTTTTTTCTGGCACCCTGATCTCTTAGTGGACGTTTTGTATTTGACTTTGACAAATATTTCCTCACTTGTTAATCTATTGTTGTACAAATATTTGAAAGTTGTTTGTATGCTACTATATAGAAAAGTTTTCCGTCCAATAATGCCATTTATTATCAATATTGTAGAACGAGTAGCACATTCAACATTCAATATTGGAATGATAGCTGTTGAACATGTAGGATATGAACATGGTATGAGAATTCTAGTATTTATTTTAATATTGACTTTATTTCATTTTTTAAACATAATTATTTATAACTCGATTCAATTATCCACACAACTATTACACATTGTTTTCGGGTAATGGAAAGAAATCTAAGAAATAAATCGGGTTTAAAGGCATCGTTGTTTATTGAAACACCTGTTTTATTATTAGTATGTAATGTACGATGTGGGCCCTACATAACTGTGGTTTGTAATTTTATTGGATGTTTTGATACATTTGAGATGTCTTGTGAATTTTTGTTTATCAATTTGTGTATATAAAAAAAATTTAACTAGTTTTTTTCATGTGATTTATCTTCCTTTTTTTCTGCCTTTAAAAATTTGTTAATTTGGCTGGAATCTTGGAATATGATAACATATATTCATACTTGAGCACGATAAAATTTCTATAAAACCTCTTTACAATATGGGTTGTTGATTTTACCTGTAAACCATTTATAAAAATCTTGTTAAAACTTACTAACTCCTCTGACAAGAAATATAATTGTAGAAAATTGTGTCAAATTGAATTATTTTACTATTAAATAACCATTAGTAAAACTGATTACTTGACATATGGCACAGGCCTACATTTAATATATCTAGACAGTATCCATTACAATTAAAGTATGTCCACTTACCTATGAGATTTATTTATTTAACTATGGGCGAAAATTACTTTTTGGAGTAATAAAACACAACCAGTATCATGTAGCATAAAACACAGAATTAAGTTCAACAGTAAATAGGCAAGGAGTTTATGTGAAAAATAAAGAAACCCCAATCAATGAATTGGTAATATTTTGAAAGTATTTTATAAAAAAATAGGAGATGTGCAAGTAGATATATAGTTGTAATTGGTAGGTAAAAATGACCTTTGCACGTTAATTTGTATATGACTGTGTCTGTAAAAAAACTTGCTTTTACCACCATCAGCTGTTTTTGTTGTTGCTATATACCACTATAAAGTCTTATTGTTTGTTAAATAAAAACGTATTTTAATCAACTATTTGGTTACTGTATATCCTTTTGCACCTCTCTGTATACATTACATAGAAACAATGTATTACTAAACCACACTTTCAACTTTGTAATTTGCTACAGTAACAACAAATGGTGATAAGTTATAAGAATGAAGATGTATTGTGGATAGAGAAAATTTCTTACAGAGTGTTAAGTAAAGAATCTAATGTGAGAAGATGTACTAAAAACACAATGCAGGTAAAAAGACTAAGATCAGGGAAAAAACTGCCTAACTAAAGTGGAGTCAAATCAATGAACTGTACAACTGGAGTGTAAAGGAACATTAGGCCCAATTCACACCGAACGGACGTCGGGCGGAGACGTGGCACGGACGAGGCACAGACATGGCAGTGACGTGGCGTGTTCAATGCACACCGAAGGGACGGTGAAGGGACGGTACAGTGGCGAGACAACCTGTATGTAGCCTAGACGCTTTGGTTTTTGCTTATTTCTATTAATGTCAATGGAGTTAGTTAACTTCTGTAAACTCAATTAGTACAAACAAGGGAATTGTTCTACTTCCTCACAAAATTTGATATTAAATTCAATGTCGTCTCGCATAGTGAAGAAACAACTCACAATCTACACAAAAAAAAACTCTACACAACAAGGTTGGTAAGTACAAGCACACTATACACAAGAAGGTTGGTAAGTATAGTACAATATTTGCAGTCCGAACAACGGGCGCGCTACGGACATGCCACTTCCGATACGCCACGAGGGACGCCGAAGCGACGTGGCGGTGGCGGGAGGGCGGCCGCCCGCGCCACGTCACTTGTGTGTGCATTGACCAATTTGTTTACATGGGGAGGCGAGGAACGGACATATGTCCTCGCCACGTCCGTGCCACGTCTCCGCCCGACGTCCGTTCGGTGTGAATTGGGCCTTAGGTCTACACTGGAGTCAAAAATATATCCAAAGACAAACATGGGAGTCAATGAGGAGTTTGGATTAACATGAGGGAAAATGCTGTCCTAGTATAAAAGGGTCTTGGGGGTATAACTGTGGAATGACTCGACCGCGAGAGGGGGACAAAGAGAAAATAATCCTCCACCCAACTAAAGTTATAATTACTATCAACAGCACCACTGAGTAAAAAGAAACAAGGGACGAGACCTAAAACACACTGTAGTCAAATAATACCTATCCAGAGCTACACAGGGGGGGGGGGGTTCATGGAGGGAATTTTAACAAACATGAGGTAAAAGAGTATTCTAGTATTAAGTGCAACCTCAATATAAAAATCCTTGGTACAACTAATTCCTTGATGTAGGATGTTTTTCAAATCCCCTAGAGCTCTACATAAGAATTACATTTAATTTCAATTATTCATAACAAATAAACTGTACTCACAACCGCAATATAACATATTTGTTATAATCTCGGCAAATAAATCATTTATTTTCATTTTAGCAAATTACTGGTAGTTGGAACCTCTATATAGTGAATTTCACCTCTATATAACAAAACTCCTATGACTATGTACTTCACTAATGAATGTAACAAACAAAAACATTGTGTCTCGACTTTTAAATTTTAGTTGGTAATTGCACTCTATCATTGTTGGTAGAGCATTTCATCAGTTTCTGCAGAAAGCCTATATTGCTCGGTGTGTGAGCATATGTTAATTTTATTTGCAATGGACGTCAAAAACTAAAGGAATTGGTGAGCTATGATATCATCAAACTATTGATGTTAAAACAAACTGATACCATCAGCTTTTTCTCTAACAAACAGGACGGTCATTTCATACTAATGAGACCACCGAAATAAAACATGCAGATTAGGGATGTCTCGAAATTACGGGCAATTTTCGGGAAATTTTAAATCTCAATCTACGAGACAAGATGCTATTGTGGTCAAGACTTTTGCAGACGAGATAAAAATTTTTTTTTTAATTTTACAATTTAAAAGAAAACGCCTGCAGAAAGTCAATGCAATACCCGCAATACAGGAGCGTGTTGATGTTGTGTTTCCTTTGCGAAGGAGTTTTTATTTAATTATTAATTCTTTACATGAAAATATTGCTTCAATTGTTTTATAACTTTTTTTTACATAGCAAATAATGAGTTAGTGTAAGCAGTGTGAGACATGTTTTACTACTGTAAACATAGCCGAAATAAGTCACTCCAAAATCATTCTAAAAATAACACAAGACTTAAATTTTTTACTCGATACTTTATTAGTAAATACTGTTGTTTTAGACTTATAAATTTGATATTTTTCAAAGTTGAACTATATACTAACTGATATCTCCATGTTTCCTATACCAAAGAGTTATTTCTAATAAGTTAGGCCTTATTAAAATATTTTTTTTATAATGATGTTTTTATCATGTTTTTTATAAAAGATTTTAAAAATTTTTGTCTATTATTATTATTTCTGTATTTAACCAGTCTGTGATAAATCAGTAGGTATTTCAAAATGTAAAAAAAAAAAACAGGTTAAGATATGGAACGTGCATTTCCCATTATGCATGAGAAGGGAAATCCCATCTCGATCTTGTCTCGAAATTTTTATGAGAAATAATAAATCCCATTTCGTCTCGTCTCGAACTAAAAATCCAATCTCGTCCATCCCTAATGCAGATTAGTGCATTTGACACATTTAATTTCCCCGTTTTCGTATTTCAGTTTGTAGGCTACTCAGGCTACTGTATTTATTTTGCTTTCCGTGCATTAATATTTTACAGTTTATTCACAGCTGTAGAGGTTTCATCTTTTAATCTTCACAAAGTAATTGTGTAGAGAATTAAATTATTTTGGATAAAATATACGATTTCACAATATATAATAAGCTCCAAACGTATCTGAGGTGATCTGTGAACCTTGATGTAACAATTTTTTAGGTCATCTAACCCCAATCCAACAAAATACTTTATCAAACAAATGATCGGTTTGTTAAGGATTTGTTTCATCGAGATTGCACTATACAAGGGTGGGGAAGAGGGTGTGGAATACCTCGGCCCAGAGAAGGGGATCGCCGGCTGGGGGAGGGGCAGTGAGCAGGCAGTATAGTGACAGAGCGCTGAGTCAGACCTCTGCGTAGGGAGACCATCTCCGTCTCCAACAGATGGCAGATGTCATACAACTCTGTATCATATGTTAAAAATAAACTGTGCATCCAACACAATGTTGCACAAGTTTTTTATATTCCTCCTTAATGTCCTAGGACGCTAGGCTCTGGCCCAAAATGGTTTTACACATTACTTCAGGCTAGTCCTAGAGGATCGTGGCATTATCACTAGCTAAAACCCTTAGTGACTGGCAGGATTTGAACTTGGGACCTTAGAGATTGAAGCCCCACACTCTATAATTAGACCAGCTCGCTTCCCTGAGGGTTCGTTACAGATGTTTACAGCAACATAAGATAATATCATACAAAAATTGTTCAAAATATACCTAACAATATAATGTTTCACTGGAAGTGGATGTTTTTATTTTATATTGTTCTATATTTTTGGAAATAAAGTATATTTTGATTTGATTTGTAATATCCCCTGTAACATTTACCCAAAACATTGACAATAACCATGAGATTAATGACATCTTAACTGACCTACAAGTTTGAAATTACAGGTCAGCAG
>NW_026542785.1:0-203000 GCF_028750875.1 Macrosteles quadrilineatus | reverse complement strand
TACACACTTGTACAACCTTGTACACACTTGTACAACCTCGTACACACTTGTACAACCTTGTACACACTTTTACAACCTTGTACACAATTGTGAAACCTTGTACACACTTGTACAACCTTGTACACACTTGTACACACTTGTACACACTTGTACAAAATTTTACATTCTTGTACATACTTGTACACCCTTGTACACACTTGTACAACCTTGTACAAACCTGTACACCCTTGTACACACTTGTACAAGCTTGTACACACTTGTACAAGCTTGTACACACTTGTACAAGCTTGTACACACTTGTACACCCTTGTACAAACTTGTACACCCTTGTACAAACTTGTGCACCCTTGAACACTTTTGTACACCCTTGTACACATTTGTACAACCTTGTACAAACTTAAACACACACGTACAAACATGTACACACTTGAACAACCTTGTACACACTTGTACAACCTTGTACACACTTGTACAAGCTTGTATACACTTGTACAACCTTGTACACACTTGTACAACCTTGTACACACTTGTACAAGCTTGTACACACTTGTACAACCTTGTACACACTTGTACAACTTTTTACACAATTGTAAAACCTTGTACACACTTGTACATTCTTGTACAAACTTGTACTTACTTGTACAACCTTGTACAAACTTGTACACACTTGTACAAACTTTTACATCCTTGTATACATTTGTACACCCTTGTACACACTTGTACAACCTTGTACAAACCTGTACACCCTTGTACACACTTGTACAAGCTTGTACACGATTGTACACCCTTGTACACACTTGTGCACCCTTGTACACACTTGTACACCCTTGTACACACATGTACAACCTTTTACAAACTTGTACACACTTGTACAAACTTGTACATTCTTGTACATACTTGTACACCCTTGTAAACACTTGTACAAAATTGTACAAACCTGTACACCCTTGTACACACTTGTACAAGCTTGTACACACTTGTACAAGCTTGTACACACTTGTACACCCTTGTACAAACTTGTGCACCCTTGTACACTTTTGTACACCCTTGTATACATTTGTACAAACTTGTACAAACTTGTACACACTTGTACAAACTTGTACACACTTGTACAAACTTGTACACCCTTGTACACACTTGTACAACCTTGTACACACTTGTACAACCTTGTACAAACCTGTACACCCTTGTACACACTTGTACAAGCTTGTACACGATTGTACACTCTTGTACACACTTGTGCAACCTTGTACACACTTGTACAACCTTGTACACACTTGTACAACCTTGTACACACTTGTTCAAGCTTGTACACACTTGTACAACCTTGTACACACTTGTACACCCTTGTACACACTTGTACAACCTTTTACAAACTTGTACACACTTGTACAAAATCGTACATTCTTGTACATACTTGTACACCCTTGTACACACTTGTACAACCTTGTACAAACCTGTACACCCTTGTACACACTTGTACAAGCTTGTACACACTTGTACAAGCTTGTACACACTTGTACACCCTTGTACAAACTTGTGCACCCTTGTACACTTTTGTACACCCTTGTACACATTTGTACAACCTTGTACAAACTTGTACACACTTGTACAAACTTGTACACACTTGTACAAACTTGTGTACACTTGTACAACCTTGTACACACTTGTACAACCTTGTACACACTTGTACAACCTTGTACACACTTGTACAACCTCGTACACACTTGTACAACCTTGTACACACTTGTACAACCTTGTACACAATTGTAAAACCTTGTACACACTTGTACAACCTTGTACACACTTGTACACCCTTGTACACACTTGTACAAAATTTTACATTCTTGTACATACTTGTACACCCTTGTACACACTTGTACAAAATTGTACAAAACTGTACACCCTTGTACACACTTGTACAAGCTTGTACACACTTGTACAAGCTTGTACACACTTGTACAAGCTTGTACACACTTGTACACCCTTGTACAAACTTGTGCACCCTTGAACACTTTTGTACACCCTTGTACACATTTGTACAACCTTGTACAAACTTAAACACACTTGTACAAACATGTACACACTTGACCAACCTTGTACACACTTGTACAACCTTGTACACACTTGTACAAGCTTGTACACACTTGTACAACCTTGTACACACTTGTACAACCTTGTACACACTTGTACAAGCTTGTACACACTTGTACAACCTTGTACACACTTGTACAACCTTTTACACAATTGTAAAACCTTGTACACACTTGTACATTCTTGTACAAACTTGTACTTACTTGTACAGCCTTGTACAAACTTGTACACACTTGTACAAACTTTTACATCCTTGTATACATTTGTACACCCTTGTACACACTTGTACAACCTTGTACAAACCTGTACACCCTTGTACACACTTGTACAAGCTTGTACACGATTGTACACCCTTGTACACACTTGTGCACCCTTGTACACACTTGTACACCCTTGTACACACATGTACAACCTTTTACAAACTTGTACACACTTGTACAAACTTGTACATTCTTGTACATACTTGTACACCCTTGTAAACACTTGTACAAAATTGTACAAACCTGTACACCCTTGTACACACTTGTACAAGCTTGTACACATTTGTACACCCTTGTACAAACTTGTGCACCCTTGTACACTTTTGTACACCCTTGTATACATTTGTACAAACTTGTACAAACTTGTACACACTTGTACAAACTTGTACACACTTGTACAAACTTGTACACACTTGTACAAACTTGTACACCCTTGTACACACTTGTACAACCTTGTACACACTTGTACAACCTTGTACACGATTGTACACTCTTGTACACACTTGTGCAACCTTGTACACACTTGTACAACCTTGTACACACTTGTACAACCTTGTACACACTTGTTCAAGCTTGTACACACTTGTACAACCTTGTACACACTTGTACACCCTTGTACACACTTGTACAACCTTTTACAAACTTGTACAAGCTTGTACACACTTGTACACCCTTGTACAAACTTGTGCACCCTTGTACACTTTTGTACACCCTTGTATACATTTGTACAAACTTGTACAAACTTGTACACACTTGTACAAACTTGTACACACTTGTACAAACTTGTACACCCTTGTACACACTTGTACAACCTTGTACACACTTGTACAACCTTGTACAAACCTGTACACCCTTGTACACACTTGTACAAGCTTGTACACGATTGTACACTCTTGTACACACTTGTGCAACCTTGTACACACTTGTACAACCTTGTACACACTTGTACAACCTTGTACACACTTGTTCAAGCTTGTACACACTTGTACAACCTTGTACACACTTGTACACCCTTGTACACACTTGTACAACCTTTTACAAACTTGTACACACTTGTACAAAATTGTACATTCCTGTACATACTTGTACACCCTTGTACACACTTGTACAACCTTGTACAAACCTGTACACCCTTGTACACACTTGTACAAGCTTGTACACACTTGTACAAGCTTGTACACACTTGTACACCCTTGTACAAACTTGTACACACTTGTACAAACTTTTACATCCTTGTACACATTTGTACATCCTTGTACACACTTGTACAAACTTGTACATTCTTGTACATACTTGTACACCCTTGTACACACTTGTACAAACTTGTACATTCTTGTACATACTTGTACACCCTTGTACACACTTGTACAACCTTTTACAAACCTGTAAACCCTTGTACAAGCTTGTACACACTTGTACAAGCTTGTACACACTTGTACACCCTTGTACAAGCTTGTGCACCCTTGTACACTTTTGTACACCCTTGTACACATTTGTACAACCTTGTACAAACTTGTACACACTTGAACAAACTTGTACACGATTGTACAACCTTGTACACACTTGTACAACCTTGTACACACTTGTACAACCTTGTACACGCTTGTACAACCTTGTACACACTTGTACAACCTTTTACACAATTGGAAAACCTTGTACACACTTGTACATTCTTGTACAAACTTGTACTTACTTGTACAACCTTGTACAAACTTGTACACACTTGTACAAACTTTTACATCCTTGTACACATTTGTACACCCTTGTACACACTTGTACAACCTTGTACAAACCTGTACACCCTTGTACACACTTGTACAAGCTTGTACACGATTGTACACCCTTGTACACACTTGTGCACCCTTGTATACATTTGTACAACCTTGTACAAACTTGTACACAATTGTACAAACTTGTACACACTTGTACAAACTTGTACACCCTTGTACACACTTGTACAACCTTGTACACACTTGTACGAACTTGTACACCCTTGTACACACTTGTACAACCTTGTACACACTTGTACAACCTTGTACACACTTGTACAACCTTGTACACAATTGTACAACCTTGTACAACCTTGTACACACTTGTACAACCTTGTACACACTTGTACAACCTTGTACACACTTGTACAACCTTGTACACACTTGTACAACCTTGTAAAAACTTGTACAACCTTGTACACACTTGTACACCCTTGTACACACTTGTACAAGCTTGTACACACTTGTACAAGCTTGTACACACTTGTACAACCTTGTACACACTTGTTCACCCTTGTACACACTTGTACAACCTTTTACAAACTTGTACACACTTGTACAAAATTGTACATTCTTGTACATACTTGTACATCCTTGTACACATTTGTACAACCTAGTACAAACCTGTACACCATTGTACACACTTGTACAAGCTTGTACACACTTGTACACCCTTGTACAAACTTGTGCACCCTTGTACACTTTTGTACACCCTTGTACACATTTGTACAACCTTGTACAAACTTAAACACACTTGTACAAACATGTACACACTTGAACAACCATGTACACACTTGTACAACCTTGTACACACTTGTACAAGCTTGTACACACTTGTACAACCTTGTACACACTTGTACAACCTTGTACACACTTGTACAACCTTGTACACAATTGTAAAACCTTGTACACACTTGTACAACCTTGTACAAACCTGTACACCCTTGTACACACTTGTACAAGCTTGTACACGATTGTACACTCTTGTACACACTTGTGCAACCTTGTACACACTTGTGCAACCTTGTACACACTTTTACAACCTTGTAAACACTTGTACAACCTTGTACACACTTGTTCAAGCTTGTACACACTTGTACAACCTTGTACAAACCTGTACACCCTTGTACACACTTGTACACCCTTGTACAAACTTGTGCAGCCTTGTACACTTTTGTACACCCTTGTACACATTTGTACAACCTTGTACAAACTTGTACACACTTGTACAAACTTGTACACACTTGTACAACCTTGTACACACTTGTACATCCTTGTACACACTTGTACAACCTTGTACACACTTGTACAACCTTGTACACAATTGTAAAACATTGTACACACTTAAACAACCTTGTACAAACTTGTACACACTTGTATAAACTTTTACATCCTTGTACACATTTGTACACCCTTGTACACACTTGTACAACCTTGTACAAACCTGTAAACCCTTGTACACACTTGTACAAGCTTGTACACGATTGTACAAGCTTGTACACGATTGTACACCCTTGTACACACTTGTGAACCCTTGTACACACTTGTACAACCTTGTACACACTTGTACAACCTTGTACACACTTGTACAACCTTGTACACACTTGTACAACCTTGTACACACTTGTACAACCTTGTACACACTTGTACAACCTTGTACAACCTACTACAAACTTGTACACACTTGTACAAACTTTTACATCCTTGTACACATTTGTACACCCTTGTACACACTTGTACAAACTTGTACATTCTTGTACATACTTGTACACCCTTGTACACACTTGTACAAACTTGTACATTCTTGTACATACTTGTACACCCTTGTACACACTTGTACAACCTTGTACAAACCTGTAAACCCTTGTACAAGCTTGTACACACTTGTACAAACTTGTACACACTTGTACACCCTTGTACAAACTTGTGCACCCTTGTACACTTTTGTACACCCTTGTACACATTTGTACAACCTTGTACAAACTTGTACACACTTGAACAAACTTGTACACACTTGTACAACCTTGTACACACTTGTACAACCTTGTACACACTTGTACAACCTTGTACACACTTGTACAAGCTTGTACACACTTGTACAACCTTGTACACACTTGTACAACCTTGTACACACTTGTACAACCTTTTACACAATTGTAAAACCTTGTACACACTTGTACATTCTTGTACAAACTTGTACTTACTTGTACAACCTTGTACAAACTTGTACACACTTGTACAAACTTTTACATCCTTGTACACATTTGTACACCCTTGTACACACTTGTACAACCTTGTACAAACCTGTACACCCTTGTACACACTTGTACAAGCTTGTA
Source organism: Macrosteles quadrilineatus (assembly GCF_028750875.1). NCBI lineage: Eukaryota > Metazoa > Arthropoda > Insecta > Hemiptera > Cicadellidae > Macrosteles > Macrosteles quadrilineatus. The sequence continues at coordinate 196,538 of NW_026542785.1, read as the reverse complement.
CACGATTGTTTACCCTTGTACACACTTGTGCACCCTTGTACACACTTGTGCACCCTTGTACACACTTGTACACCCTTGTACACACTTGTACAACCTTTTACAAACTTGTACACACTTGTACAAACTTGAACATTCTTGTACATACTTGTACACCCTTGTAAACACTTGTACAACCTTGTACAAACTTGTACACACTTGTACACACTTGTACAAGCTTGTACACACTTGTACAACCTTGTACACAATTGTACAACCTTGTACAACCATGTACACACTTGTACAACTTTGTACACACTTGTACAACCTTGTACACACTTGTACACCTTTGTACACACTTGTACAACCTTGTACACTATGATACAACCTTGTACACACTTGTACAACCTTGTACACTATGATACAACCTTGTACACACTTGTACAACCTTGTACACACTTGTACAACCTTTTACAAACTTGTACACACTTGTACAAACTTGTACATTCTTTTGTACACCCTTGTAAACACTTGTACAACCTTGTACAAACCTGTACACCCTTGTACACACTTGTACAAGCTTTTACACACTTGTACAAGCTTGTACACACTTGTACACCCTTGTACAAACTTGTGCACCCTTGTACACTTTTGTACACCCTTGTATACATTGGTACAACCTTGTACAAACTTGTACACACTTGTACAAACTTGTACACACTTGTACAAACTTGTACACCCTTGTACACACTTGTACAACCTTGTACACACTTGTACAACCTTGTACACAATTGTACAACCTTGTACAACCATGTACTCACTTGTACAACCTTGTACACACTTGTACAACCTTGTACACACTTGTACAACTTTGTACACACTTATACAACCTTGTACACACTTGTACAACCTTGTACACACTTGTACAACCTTGTACACGTTTGTACAACCTTGTACACACTTGTAAAACCTTGTACACACTTGTACAACCTTGTAAAAACTTGTACAAGCATGTACACGATTGTACACCCTTGTACACACTTGTGCACCCTTGTACACACTTGTACAACCTTGTACACACTTGTACAACCTTGTACACACTTGTACAACCTTGTACACACTTGTACAACCTTGTACACACTTGTACAAACTTGTACACACTTGTACAACCTTGTACACACTTGTACAACCTTGTACACACTTGTACAACCTTGTACACACTTGTACAACCTTTTACACAATTGTAAAACCTTGTACACACTTGTACATTCTTGTACAAACTTGTACTTATTTGTACAACCTTGTACAAACTTGTACACACTTGTACAAACTTTTACATCCTTGTACACATTTGTACACCCTTGTACACACTTGTACAACCTTGTACAAACCTGTACACCCTTGTACACACTTGTACAAGCTTGTACAAGATTGTACACCCTTGTACACACTTGTGCACCCTTGTACACACTTGTACACCCTTGTATACACTTGTACAACCTTTTATAAACTTGTACACACTTGTACAAACTTGTACATTCTTGTGCATACTTGTACACCCTTGTAAACACTTGTACAACCTTGTACAAACCTGTACACCCTTGTACACACTTGTACAAGCTTGTACACACTTGTACAAGCTTGTACACACTTGTACACCCTTGTATAAACTTGTGCACCCTTGTACACTTTTGTACACCCTTGTATACATTTGTACAACCTTGTACAAACTTGTACACAATTGTACAAACTTGTACACACTTGTACAAACTAGTACACCCTTGTACACACTTGTACAACCTTTTACACACTTGTACAACCTTGTACAAACCTGTACACCCTTGTACACACTTGTACAAGCTTGTACACGATTGTACACCCTTGTACACACTTGTGCACCCTTGTACACACTTGTACACCCTTGTACACACTTGTACAACCTTTTACAAACTTGTACACACTTGTACAAACTTGTACATTCTTGTACATACTTGTACACCGTTGTAAACACTTGTACAACCTTGTACACAATTGTACAACCTTGTACAACCTTGTACACACTTGTACAACCTTGTACACACTTGTACAACCTTGTACACACTTGTACAACCTTGTACACACTTGTACACCTTTGTACACACTTGTTCAACCTTGTACACACTTGTACAACCTTGTACACACTTGTACAACCTTGTACACACTTGTACAACCTTGTACACACTTGTACACACTTGTACAAACTTGTACATTCTTGTACATACTTGTACTCCCTTGTAAACACTTGTACAACCTTGTACAAACCTGTACACCCTTGTACACACTTGTACAAGCTTGTACACACTTCTACAAGCTTGTACACACTTCTACAAGCTTGTACACACTTGTACACCCTTGTACAAACTTGTGCACCCTTGTACACTTTTGTACACCCTTGTATACATTTGTACAACCTTGTACAAACTTGAACACACTTGTACAAACTTGTACACACTTGTACAAACTTGTACACCCTTGTACACACTTGTACAACCTTGTACACACTTGTACAACCTTGTACACACTTGTGTCTAAGATGTCTTTTTATTTAGAGGGATGTCTTGTTTTTTAGAGGGTTGTCTTGTTTTTTAGAGGGTTTTCTTGTAATTTAGATGGGATGTCTTGTTATTTAGAGGGATGTCTTAATATTTAGCGGAATGTCTTGTTTATTAGAGGGATGTCTTGCTATTTAGAGGGATGTCTTTTTATTTGGAGGGATGTCTTGTTATTTAGAGGGATGTCTTAATATTTAGAGGGATGTCTTGTTATTTAGAGGAATGTCTTGTTATTTAAAAGGGATGTCTTGTTATTTAGAGGGATGTCTTGTTATTTAGTGGGATGTCTTGTTATTTAGAGGGATGTCTTGTTATTTAGAGAGATGTCTTGTTATTTAAAGGGATGTCTTAATATTTAGAGGGATGTCTTGTTATTTAGAGGGATGTCTTAATATTTAGAGGGATGTCTTGTTATTTGAAGGGATGTCTTAATATTTAGAGGGATGTCTTGTTATTTAGAGGGATGTCTTGTTATTTAGAGGGATGTCTTGTTTTTTAAAGGGTTGTCTTGTTATTTGGAGGGATGTCTTAATATTTAGAGTGATGTCTTGTTATTTAGAGGGATGTCTTGTTATTTAGAGGGATGTCTTGTTTTTTAGAGGGTTGTCTTGTTATTTGGAGGGATGTCTTGTTTTTTAGAGGGTTGTCTTGTAATTTAGATGGGATGTCTTGTTATTTAGAGGGATGTCTTGTTATTTACAGGTATGTCTTGTTATTTAGAGGGATGTCTTAATATTTAGAGGAATGTCTTGTTATATAGATGGATGTCTTGTTATTTAGAGGGATGTCTTGATATTTAGAGGGATGTCTTGTTTTTTAGAGAGATGTCTTGTTATTTAAAGGGTTTTTTTGTTTTTTAGAGGGTTGTCTTGTTATTTGGAGGGATGTCTTGTTATTTAGATTGATGTCTTAATATTTAGAAAGATGTCTTGTTTTTTAGAGGGATGTCTTGTTATTTAGAGGGATGTCTTGTTATTTAGAGGGATGTCTTGTTATTTAGAGGGATGTCTTGTTATTTAGAGGGATGTCTTGTTATTTGAAGGGATGTCTTAATATTTAGAGAGATGTCTTGTTATTTAGAGGGATGTCTTGTTATTTAGAGGGATGTCTTGTTATTTAGAGGGATGTCTTCATATTTGGAGGGATGTCTTGTTATTTAGAGGGATGTCTTGTTATTTGGAGGGATGCTTGTTATTAAGAGGGATGTCTTATAATTTAGAGGGATGTTTCGTTATTTGGAGGGATGTCTTGTTATTTAGAGGGATGTCTTGTTATTTAGAGGGATGTCTTGGTATTTGGAGGGATGTCTAGTTATTTAGAGGGATGTCTTTTTATTTAGAGGGATGTCTTGTTATTTAGAGGGATGTCTTGTTATTTAGAGGGATGTCTTGTTATTTGAAGGGATGTCTTAATATTTAGAGGGATGTCTTGCTTTTTTGAGGGATTTCTTGTTATTTGGAGGGATGTCTTGTTATTTAGAGGGATGTCTTGTTATTTAGAGGAATGTCTTGTTATTTAAAAGGGATGTCTTGTTATTTAGAGGGATGTCTTGTTTTTTAGTGAGATGTCTTTTATTTAGAGGGATGTCTTGTTATTTAGAGAGATGTCTTGTTATTTAAAGGGATGTCTTAATATTTAGAGGGATGTCTTGTTATTTAGAGGGATGTCTTAATATTTAGAGGGATGTCTTGTTATTTGGAGGGATGTCTTAATATTTAGAGGGATGTCTTGTTATTTAGAGAGATGTCTTGTTATTTAGAGAGATGTCTTGTTATTTAAAGGGATGTCTTAATATTTAGAGGGATGTCTTGTTATTTAGAGGGATGTCTTAATATTTAGAGGGATGTCTTGTTATTTGAAGGGATGTCTTAATATTTAGAGGGATGTCTTGTTATTTAGAGGGATGTCTTGTTATTTAGAGGGATGTCTTGTTTTTTAAAGGGTTGTCTTGTTATTTGGAGGGATGTCTTAATATTTAGAGGGATGTCTTGGTATTTAGAGGGATGTCTTGTTATTTAGAGGGATGTCTTGTTATTTAGAGGGATGTCTTCTTATTTGGAGGGAAGTCTTGTTATTTGGAGGAATGTCTTGTTATTTAGAGGGATATCTTGTTATTTGGAGGGATGTCTTGTTATTTAGAGGGATGTCTTGCTATTTAGAGGGATGTCTTTTTATTTGGAGGGATGTCTTGTTATTTAGAGGGATGTCTTGTTATTTAGAGGAATGTCTTGTTATTTAAAAGGGATGTCTTGTTATTTAGAGGGACGTCTTGTTATTTAGTGGGATGTCTTGTTATTTAGAGGGATGTCTTGTTATTTAGAGAGATGTCTTGTTATTTAAAGGGATGTCTTAATATTTAGAGGGATGTCTTGTTATTTAGAGGGATGTCTTAATATTTAGAGGGATGTCTTGTTATTTGGAGGGATGTCTTAATATTTAGAGGGATGTCTTGTTATTTAGAGGGATGTCTTGTTATTTAGAGGGATGTCTTGTTTTTTAGAGGGTTGTCTTGTAATTTAGATGGGATGTCTTGTTATTTAGAGGGATGTCTTGTTATTTGGAGAGATGTCTTTTTATTTAGAGGGATGTCTTGTTTTTTAGAGGGTTGTCTTGTTATTTGGAGGGATGTCTTGTTTTTTAGAGGGTTGTCTTGTAATTTAGATGGGATGTCTTGTTATTTAGAGGGATGTCTTAATATTTAGCGGAATGTCTTGTTTATTAGAGGGATGTCTTGCTATTTAGAGGGATGTCTTTTTATTTGGAGGGATGTCTTGTTATTTAGAGGGATGTCTTGTTATTTAGAGGAATGTCTTGTTATTTAAAAGGGATGTCTTGTTATTTAGAGGGATGTCTTGTTATTTAGTGGGATGTCTTGTTATTTAGAGGGATGTCTTGTTATTTAGAGAGATGTCTTGTTATTTAAAGGGATGTCTTAATATTTAGCAGAATGTCTTGTTTATTAGAGGGATGTCTTGCTATTTAGAGGGATGTCTTTTTATTTGGAGGGATGTCTTGTTATTTAGAGAGATGTCTTGTTATTTAGAGGAATGTCTTGTTATTTAAAAGGGATGTCTTGTTATTTAGAGGGATGTCTTGTTATTTAGTGGGATGTCTTGTTATTTAGAGGGATGTCTTGTTATTTAGAGAGATGTCTTGTTATTTAAAGGGATGTCTTAATATTTAGAGGGATGTCTTGTTATTTAGAGGGATGTCTTAATATTTAGAGGGATGTCTTGTTATTTAGAGGGATGTCTTGTTTTTTAAAGGGTTGTCTTGTTATTTGGAGGGATGTCTTAATATTTAGCGGAATGTCTTAAGGGATGTCTTGTTTTTTAGAGGGTTGTCTTGTAATTTAGATGGGATGTCTTGTTATTTAGAGGGATGTCTTGTTATTTACAGGTATGTCTTGTTATTTAGAGGGATGTCTTAATATTTAGAGGAATGTCTTGTTATATAGATGGATGTCTTGTTATTTAGAGGGATGTCTTGATATTTAGAGGGATGTCTTGTTTTTTAGAGAGATGTCTTGTTATTTAGAGGGTTTTTTTTTGTTTTTTAGAGGGTTGTCTTGTTATTTGGAGGGATGTCTTGTTATTTAGATTGATGTCTTAATATTTAGAGGGATGTCTTTTTATTTGGAGGGATGTCTTGTTATTTAGAGGGATGTCTTGTTATTTAGAGGAATGTCTTGTTATTTAAAAGGGATGTCTTGTTTTTTAGAGGGATGTCTTGTTATTTAGAGGGATGTCTTGTTATTTAGAGGGATGTCTTGTTATTTAGAGGGATGTCTTGTTATTTAGAGGGATGTCTTGTTATTTGAAGGGCTGTCTTCATATTTGGAGGGATGTCTTGTTATTTAGAGGGATGTCTTGTTATTTGGAGGGATGCTTGTTATTAAGAGGGATGTCTTATAATTTAGAGGGATGTCTTGTTATTTGGAGGTATGTCTTGCTATTTAGAGGGATGTCTTGTTATTTAGAGGGATGTCTTGGTATTTGGAGGGATGTCTAGTTATTTAGAGGGATGTCTTTTTATTTAGAGGGATGTCTTGTTATTTAGAGGGATGTCTTGGTATTTGGAGGGATGTCTAGTTATTTAGAGGGATGTCTTTTTATTTAGAGGGATGTCTTGTTATTTAGAGGGATGTCTTGTTATTTAGAGGGATGTCTTGTTATTTGAAGGGATGTCTTAATATTTAGAGGGATGTCTTGCTATTTTGAGGGATTTCTTGTTATTTGGAGGGATGTCTTGTTATTTAGAGGGATGTCTTGTTATTTAGTGGGATGTCTTGTTATTTAGAGGGATGTCTTGTTATTTAGAGAGATGTCTTGTTATTTAAAGCGATGTCTTAATATTTTGAGGGATGTCTTGTTATTTAGAGGGATGTCTTAATATTTAGAGGGATGTCTTGTTATTTGGAGGGATGTCTTAATATTTAGAGGGATGTCTTGTTATTTAGAGGGATGTCTTGTTATTTAGAGAGATGTCTTGTTATTTAAAGGGATGTCTTAATATTTAGAGGGATGTCTTGTTATTTAGAGGGATGTCTTAATATTTAGAGGGATGTCTTGTTATTTGAAGGGATGTCTTAATATTTAGAGGGATGTCTTGTTATTTAGAGGGATGTCTTGTTATTTAGAGGGATGTCTTGTTTTTTAAAGGGTTGTCTTGTTATTTGGAGGGATGTCTTAATATTTAGAGGGATGTCTTGGTATTTAGAGGGATGTCTTGTTATTTAGAGGGATGTCTTGTTATTTAGAGGGATGTCTTCTTATTTGGAGGGAAGTCTTGTTATTTGGAGGAATGTCTTGTTATTTAGAGGGATATCTTGTTATTTGGAGGGATGTCTTGTTATTTAGAGGGATGTCTTGCTATTTAGAGGGATGTCTTTTTATTTGGAGGGATGTCTTGTTATTTAGAGGGATGTCTTGTTATTTAGAGGAATGTCTTGTTATTTAAAAGGGATGTCTTGTTATTTAGAGGGACGTCTTGTTATTTAGTGGGATGTCTTATTATTTAGAGGGATGTCTTGTTATTTAGAGAGATGTCTTGTTATTTAAAGGGATGTCTTAATATTTAGAGGGATGTCTTGTTATTTAGAGGGATGTCTTGTTATTTAGAGGGATGTCTTGTTATTTAGAGGGATGTCTTAATATTTAGAGGGATGTCTTGTTATTTAGAGGGATGTCTTAATATTTGGAGGGATGTCTTGTTATTTAGAGGGATGTCTTAATATTTAGAGGGATGTCTTGTTTTTTAGTGGGATGTCTTGTTATTTTGAGGGATGTCTTGTTATTTAGAGGGGTTTTTTTTTTTAGAGGGTTGTCTTGTTATTTGGAGGGATGTCTTGTTATTTAGATTGATGTCTTAATATTTAGAGGGATGTCTTGTTTTTTAGAGGGATGTCTTGTTATTTAGAGGGATGTCTTGTTATTTAGAGGGATGTCTTGTTATTTAGAGGGATGTCTTGTTATTTAGAGGGATGTCTTGTTATTTGAAGGGATGTCTTAATATTTAGAGAGATGTCTTGTTATTTAGAGGGATGTCTTGTTATTTAGAGGGATGTCTTCATATTTGGAGGGATGTCTTCATATTTGGAGGGATGTCTTGTTATTTAGAGGGATGTCTTGTTATTTGGAGGGATGCTTGTTATTAAGAGGGATGTCTTATAATTTAGAGGGATGTCTTGTTATTTGGAGGTATGTCTTGTTATTTAGAGGGATGTCTTGTTATTTAGAGGGATGTCTTGGTATTTGGAGGGATGTCTAGTTATTTAGAGGGATGTCTTTTTATTTAGAGGGATGTCTTGTTATTTAGAGGGATGTCTTGGTATTTGGAGGGATGTCTAGTTATTTAGAGGGATGTCTTTTTATTTAGAGGGATGTCTTGTTATTTAGAGGGATGTCTTGTTATTTAGAGGGATGTCTTGTTTTTTGAAGGGATGTCTTAATATTTAGAGGGATGTCTTGCTATTTTGAGGGATTTCTTGTTATTTGGAGGGATGTCTTGTTATTTAGAGGGATGTCTTGTTATTTAGAGGAATGTCTTGTTATTTAAAAGGGATGTCTTGTTATTTAGAGGGATGTCTTGTTATTTAGTGGGATGTCTTGTTATTTAGAGGGATGTCTTGTTATTTAGAGAGATGTCTTGTTATTTAAAGGGATGTCTTAATATTTAGAGGGATGTCTTGTTATTTAGAGGGATGTCTTAATATTTAGAGGGATGTCTTGTTATTTGGAGGGATGTCTTAATATTTAGAGGGATGTCTTGTTATTTAGAGGGATGTCTTGTTATTTAGAGAGATGTCTTGTTATTTAAAGGGATGTCTTAATATTTAGAGGGATGTCTTGTTATTTGAAGGGATGTCTTAATATTTAGAGGGATGTCTTGTTATTTAGAGGGATGTCTTGTTATTTAGAGGGATGTCTTGTTTTTTAAAGGGTTGTCTTGTTATTTGGAGGGATGTCTTGGTATTTAGAGGGATGACTTGTTATTTAGAGGGATGTCTTGTTATTTAGAAGGATGTCTTCTTATTTGGAGGGAAGTCTTGTTATTTGGAGAAATGTCTTGTTATTTAGAGGGATATCTTGTTATTTGGAGGGATGTCTTGTTATTTAGAGGGATGTCTTGCTATTAAGAGGGATGTCTTTTTATTTGGAGGGATGTCTTGTTATTTAGAGGGATGTCTTGTTATTTAGAGGAATGTCTTGTTATTTAAAAGGGATGTCTTGTTATTTAGAGGGACGTCTTGTTATTTAGTGGGATGTCTTGTTATTTAGAGGGATGTCTTGTTATTTAGAGGGATGTCTTGTTATTTAAAGGGATGTCTTAATATTTAGAGGGATGTCTTGTTATTTAGAGGGATGTCTTAGTATTTAGAGGGATGTCTTGTTATTTGGAGGGATGTCTTAATATTTAGAGGGATGTCTTGTTATTTAGAGGGATGTCTTGTTATTTAGAGGGATGTCTTGTTTTTTAAAGGGTTTTCTTGTTATTTGGAGGGATGTCTTAATATTTAGAGGGATGTCTTGGTATTTGGAGGGATGTCTTGTTATTTAGTGGGATGTCTTGTTATTTAGAGGGATGTCTTGTTATTTAGAGAGATGTCTTGTTATTTAAAGGGATGTCTTAATATTTAGAGGGATGTCTTGTTATTTAGAGGGATGTCTTAATATTTAGCGGAATGTCTTGTTTATTAGAGGGATGTCTTGCTATTTAGAGGGATGTCTTTTTATTTGGAGGGATGTCTTGTTATTTAGAGGGATGTCTTGTTATTTAGAAGAATGTCTTGTTATTTAAAAGGGATGTCTTGTTATTTAGAGGGATGTCTTGTTATTTAGTGGGATGTCTTGTTATTTAGAGGGATGTCTTGTTATTTAGAGAGATGTCTTGTTATTTAAAGGGATGTCTTGTTTTTTAAAGGGTTGTCTTGTTATTTGGAGGGATGTCTTAATATTTAGAGGGATGTCTTGGTATTTAGAGGGATGTCTTGTTATTTAGAGGGATGTCTTAATATTTAGCGGAATGTCTAGTTTATTAGAGGGATGTCTTGTTATTTAGAGGGATGTCTTGTTATTTAGAGGGATGTCTTGTTTTTTAGAGGGTTGTCTTGTTATTTGGAGGGATGTCTTGTTTTCTAGAGGGTTGTGTTGTAATTTAGATGGGATGTCTTGTTATTTAGAGGGATGTCTTGTTATTTACAGGTATGTCTTGTTATTTAGAGGGATGTCTTAATATTTAGAGGAATGTCTTGTTATATAGATGGATGTCTTGTTATTTAGAGGGATGTCTTGATATTTAGAGGGATGTCTTGTTTTTTAGAGAGATGTCTTGTTATTTAGAGGGTTTTTTGTTTTTTAGAGGGTTGTCTTGTTATTTGGAGGGATGTCTTGTTATTTAGATTGATGTCTTAATATTTAGAGGGATGTCTTGTTTTTTAGAGAGATGTCTTGTTATTTAGAGGGATGTCTTGTTATTTAGAGGGATGTCTTGTTATTTAGAGGGATGTCTTGTTATTTAGAGGGATGTCTTTATATTTGAAGGGATGTCTTAATATTTAGAGAGATGTCTTGTTATTTAGAGGGATGTCTTGTTATTTAGAGGGATGTCTTGTTATTTAGAGGGATGTCTTCATATTTGGAGGGATGTCTTGTTATTTAGAGGGATGTCTTGTTATTTAGAGGGATGTCTTAATATTTAGCGGAATGTCTAGTTTATTAGAGGGATGTCTTGTTATTTAGAGGGATGTCTTGTTATTTAGAGGGATGTCTTAATATTTGGAGGGATGTCTTGTTATTTAGAGGGATGTCCTAATATTTAGAGGGATGTCTTGTTTTTTAGTGGGATGTCTTGTTATTTAGAGGGATGTCTTGTTATTTGGAGAGATGTCTTGTTATTTAGAGGGATGTCTTGCTATTTAGAGGAATGTCTTGTTATTTAAAAGGGATGTCTTGTTATTTAGAGGGATGTCTTAATATTTAGAGGGATGTCTTGTTTTTTAGTGGGATGTCTTGTTATTTAGAGGGATGTCTTGTTATTTGGAGAGATGTCTTTTTATTTAGAGGGATGTCTTGTTTTTTTGGGGGTTGTCTTGTTATTTGGAGGGATGTCTTGTTTTTTAGAGGGTTGTCTTGGTATTTAGAGGGATGTCTTGTTATTTAGAGGGATGTCTTGTTATTTAGAGGGATGTCTTCTTATTTGGAGGGAAGTCTTGTTATTTGGAGGAATGTCTTGTTATTTAGAGGGATATCTTGTTATTTGGAGGGATGTCTTGTTATTTAGAGGGATGTCTTGCTATTTAGAGGGATGTCTTGTTATTTAGAGGGATGTCTTGTTATTTAGAGGAATGTCTTGTTATTTAAAAGGGATGTCTTGTTATTTAGAGGGACGTCTTGTTATTTAGTGGGATGTCTTGTTATTTAGAGGGATGTCTTGTTATTTAGAGAGATGTCTTGTTATTTAAAGGGATGTCTTAATATTTAGAGGGATGTCTTGTTATTTAGAGGGATGTCTTAATATTTAGAGGGATGTCTTGTTATTTGGAGGGATGTCTTAATATTTAGAGGGATGTCTTGTTATTTAGAGGGATGTCTTGTTATTTAGAGGGATGTCTTGTTTTTTAAAGGGTTGTCTTGTTATTTGGAGGGATGTCTTAATATTTGGAGGGATGTCTTGGTATTTGGAGGGATGTCTTGTTATTTAGAGGGATGTCTTAATATTTAGCGGAATGTCTAGTTTATTAGAGGGATGTCTTGTTATTTAGAGGGATGTCTTGTTATTTAGAGGGATGTCTTAATATTTGGAGGGATGTCTTGTTATTTAGAGGGATGTCTTAATATTTAGAGGGATGTCTTGTTTTTTAGTGGGATGTCTTGTTATTTAGAGGGATGTCTTGTTATTTGGAGAGATGTCTTGTTATTTAGAGGGATGTCTTGCTATTTAGAGGAATGTCTTGTTATTTAAAAGGGATGTCTTGTTATTTAGAGGGATGTCTTAATATTTAGAGGGATGTCTTGTTTTTTAGTGGGATGTCTTGTTATTTAGAGGGATGTCTTGTTATTTGGAGAGATGTCTTTTTATTTAGAGGGATGTCTTGTTTTTTAGAGGGTTGTCTTGTTATTTGGAGGGATGTCTTGTTTTTTAGAGGGTTGTCTTGGTATTTAGAGGGATGTCTTGTTATTTAGAGGGATGTCTTGTTATTTAGAGGGATGTCTTCTTATTTGGAGGAAAGTCTTGTTATTTGGAGGAATGTCTTGTTATTTAGAGGGATATCTTGTTATTTGGAGGGATGTCTTGTTATTTAGAGGGATGTCTTGCTATTTAGAGGGATGTCTTTTTATTTGGAGGGATGTCTTGTTATTTAGAGGGATGTCTTGTTATTTAGAGGAATGTCTTGTTATTTAAAAGGGATGTCTTGTTATTTAGAGGGACGTCTTGTTATTTAGTGGGATGTCTTGTTATTTAGAGGGATGTCTTGTTATTTAGAGAGATGTCTTGTTATTTAAAGGGATGTCTTAATATTTAGAGGGATGTCTTGTTATTTAGAGGGATGTCTTAATATTTAGAGGGATGTCTTGTTATTTGGAGGGATGTCTTAATATTTAGAGGGATGTCTTGTTATTTAGAGGGATGTCTTGTTATTTAGAGGGATGTCTTGTTTTTTAAAGGGTTGTCTTGTTATTTGGAGGGATGTCTTAATATTTGGAGGGATGTCTTGGTATTTGGAGGGATGTCTTGTTATTTAGAGGGATGTCTTAATATTTAGCGGAATGTCTAGTTTATTAGAGGGATGTCTTGTTATTTAGAGGGATGTCTTGTTATTTAGAGGGATGTCTTAATATTTGGAGGAATGTCTTGTTATTTAGAGGGATGTCTTATTTGTACAACCTTGTACAAACTTGTACACACTTGTACAAACTTGTACACACTTGTACAACCTTGTACACACTTGTACAACCTTGTACACACTTGTACAACCTCGTACACACTTGTACAACCTTGTACACACTTTTACAACCTTGTACACAATTGTGAAACCTTGTACACACTTGTACAACCTTGTACACACTTGTACACCCTTGTACACACTTGTACAAAATTTTACATTCTTGTACATACTTGTACACCCTTGTACACACTTGTACAACCTTGTACAAACCTGTACACCCTTGTACACACTTGTACAAGCTTGTACACACTTGTACACCCTTGTACAAACTTGTACACCCTTGTACAAACTTGTGCACCCTTGAACACTTTTGTACACCCTTGTACACATTTGTACAACCTTGTACAAACTTAAACACACACGTACAAACATGTACACACTTGAACAACCTTGTACACACTTGTACAACCTTGTACACACTTGTACAAGCTTGTATACACTTGTACAACCTTGTACACACTTGTACAACCTTGTACACACTTGTACAAGCTTGTACACACTTGTACAACCTTGTACACACTTGTACAACTTTTTACACAATTGTAAAACCTTGTACACACTTGTACATTCTTGTACAAACTTGTACTTACTTGTACAACCTTGTACAAACTTGTACACACTTGTACAAACTTTTACATCCTTGTATACATTTGTACACCCTTGTACACACTTGTACAACCTTGTACAAACCTGTACACCCTTGTACACACTTGTACAAGCTTGTACACGATTGTACACCCTTGTACACACTTGTGCACCCTTGTACACACTTGTACACCCTTGTACACACATGTACAACCTTTTACAAACTTGTACACACTTGTACAAACTTGTACATTCTTGTACATACTTGTACACCCTTGTAAACACTTGTACAAAATTGTACAAACCTGTACACCCTTGTACACACTTGTACAAGCTTGTACACACTTGTACAAGCTTGTACACATTTGTACACCCTTGTACAAACTTGTGCACCCTTGTACACTTTTGTACACCCTTGTATACATTTGTACAAACTTGTACAAACTTGTACACACTTGTACAAACTTGTACACACTTGTACAAACTTGTACACCCTTGTACACACTTGTACAACCTTGTACACACTTGTACAACCTTGTACAAACCTGTACACCCTTGTACACACTTGTACAAGCTTGTACACGATTGTACACTCTTGTACACACTTGTGCAACCTTGTACACACTTGTACAACCTTGTACACACTTGTACAACCTTGTACACACTTGTTCAAGCTTGTACACACTTGTACAACCTTGTACACACTTGTACACCCTTGTACACACTTGTACAACCTTTTACAAACTTGTACACACTTGTACAAAATCGTACATTCTTGTACATACTTGTACACCCTTGTACACACTTGTACAACCTTGTACAAACCTGTACACCCTTGTACACACTTGTACAAGCTTGTACACACTTGTACAAGCTTGTACACACTTGTACACCCTTGTACAAACTTGTGCACCCTTGTACACTTTTGTACACCCTTGTACACATTTGTACAACCTTGTACAAACTTGTACACACTTGTACAAACTTGTACACACTTGTACAAACTTGTGTACACTTGTACAACCTTGTACACACTTGTACAACCTTGTACACACTTGTACAACCTTGTACACACTTGTACAACCTCGTACACACTTGTACAACCTTGTACACACTTGTACAACCTTGTACACAATTGTAAAACCTTGTACACACTTGTACAACCTTGTACACACTTGTACACCCTTGTACACACTTGTACAAAATTTTACATTCTTGTACATACTTGTACACCCTTGTACACACTTGTACAAAATTGTACAAAACTGTACACCCTTGTACACACTTGTACAAGCTTGTACACACTTGTACACCCTTGTACAAACTTGTGCACCCTTGAACACTTTTGTACACCCTTGTACACATTTGTACAACCTTGTACAAACTTAAACACACTTGTACAAACATGTACACACTTGACCAACCTTGTACACACTTGTACAACCTTGTACACACTTGTACAAGCTTGTACACACTTGTACAACCTTGTACACACTTGTACAACCTTGTACACACTTGTACAAGCTTGTACACACTTGTACAACCTTGTACACACTTGTACAACCTTTTACACAATTGTAAAACCTTGTACACACTTGTACATTCTTGTACAAACTTGTACTTACTTGTACAGCCTTGTACAAACTTGTACACACTTGTACAAACTTTTACATCCTTGTATACATTTGTACACCCTTGTACACACTTGTACAACCTTGTACAAACCTGTACACCCTTGTACACACTTGTACAAGCTTGTACACGATTGTACACCCTTGTACACACTTGTGCACCCTTGTACACACTTGTACACCCTTGTACACACATGTACAACCTTTTACAAACTTGTACACACTTGTACAAACTTGTACATTCTTGTACATACTTGTACACCCTTGTAAACACTTGTACAAAATTGTACAAACCTGTACACCCTTGTACACACTTGTACAAGCTTGTACACATTTGTACACCCTTGTACAAACTTGTGCACCCTTGTACACTTTTGTACACCCTTGTATACATTTGTACAAACTTGTACAAACTTGTACACACTTGTACAAACTTGTACACACTTGTACAAACTTGTACACACTTGTACAAACTTGTACACCCTTGTACACACTTGTACAACCTTGTACACACTTGTACAACCTTGTACACGATTGTACACTCTTGTACACACTTGTGCAACCTTGTACACACTTGTACAACCTTGTACACACTTGTACAACCTTGTACACACTTGTTCAAGCTTGTACACACTTGTACAACCTTGAACACACTTGTACACCCTTGTACACACTTGTACAACCTTTTACAAACTTGTACAAGCTTGTACACACTTGTACACCCTTGTACAAACTTGTGCACCCTTGTACACTTTTGTACACCCTTGTATACATTTGTACAAACTTGTACAAACTTGTACACACTTGTACAAACTTGTACACACTTGTACAAACTTGTACACCCTTGTACACACTTGTACAACCTTGTACACACTTGTACAACCTTGTACAAACCTGTACACCCTTGTACACACTTGTACAAGCTTGTACACGATTGTACACTCTTGTACACACTTGTGCAACCTTGTACACACTTGTACAACCTTGTACACACTTGTACAACCTTGTACACACTTGTTCAAGCTTGTACACACTTGTACAACCTTGTACACACTTGTACACCCTTGTACACACTTGTACAACCTTTTACAAACTTGTACACACTTGTACAAAATTGTACATTCCTGTACATACTTGTACACCCTTGTACACACTTGTACAACCTTGTACAAACCTGTACACCCTTGTACACACTTGTACAAGCTTGTACACACTTGTACAAGCTTGTACACACTTGTACACCCTTGTACAAACTTGTGCACCCTTGTACACTTTTGTACACCCTTGTACACATTTGTACAACCTTGTACAAACTTGTACACACTTGTACAAACTTGTACACACTTGTACAAACTTGTGTACACTTGTACAAGCTTGTACACACTTGTACAAGCTTGTACACACTTGTACACCCTTGTACAAACTTGTACACCCTTGTACAAACTTGTGCACCCTTGAACACTTTTGTACACCCTTGTACACATTTGTACAACCTTGTACAAACTTAAACACACACGTACAAACATGTACACACTTGAACAACCTTGTACACACTTGTACAACCTTGTACACACTTGTACAAGCTTGTATACACTTGTACAACCTTGTACACACTTGTACAACCTTGTACACACTTGTACAAGCTTGTACACACTTGTACAACCTTGTACACACTTGTACAACTTTTTACACAATTGTAAAACCTTGTACACACTTGTACATTCTTGTACAAACTTGTACTTACTTGTACAACCTTGTACAAACTTGTACACACTTGTACAAACTTTTACATCCTTGTATACATTTGTACACCCTTGTACACACTTGTACAACCTTGTACAAACCTGTACACCCTTGTACACACTTGTACAAGCTTGTACACGATTGTACACCCTTGTACACACTTGTGCACCCTTGTACACACTTGTACACCCTTGTACACACATGTACAACCTTTTACAAACTTGTACACACTTGTACAAACTTGTACATTCTTGTACATACTTGTACACCCTTGTAAACACTTGTACAAAATTGTACAAACCTGTACACCCTTGTACACACTTGTACAAGCTTGTACACACTTGTACAAGCTTGTACACATTTGTACACCCTTGTACAAACTTGTGCACCCTTGTACACTTTTGTACACCCTTGTATACATTTGTACAAACTTGTACAAACTTGTACACACTTGTACAAACTTGTACACACTTGTACAAACTTGTACACCCTTGTACACACTTGTACAACCTTGTACACACTTGTACAACCTTGTACAAACCTGTACACCCTTGTACACACTTGTACAAGCTTGTACACGATTGTACACTCTTGTACACACTTGTGCAACCTTGTACACACTTGTACAACCTTGTACACACTTGTACAACCTTGTACACACTTGTTCAAGCTTGTACACACTTGTACAACCTTGTACACACTTGTACACCCTTGTACACACTTGTACAACCTTTTACAAACTTGTACACACTTGTACAAAATCGTACATTCTTGTACATACTTGTACACCCTTGTACACACTTGTACAACCTTGTACAAACCTGTACACCCTTGTACACACTTGTACAAGCTTGTACACACTTGTACAAGCTTGTACACACTTGTACACCCTTGTACAAACTTGTGCACCCTTGTACACTTTTGTACACCCTTGTACACATTTGTACAACCTTGTACAAACTTGTACACACTTGTACAAACTTGTACACACTTGTACAAACTTGTGTACACTTGTACAACCTTGTACACACTTGTACAACCTTGTACACACTTGTACAACCTTGTACACACTTGTACAACCTCGTACACACTTGTACAACCTTGTACACACTTGTACAACCTTGTACACAATTGTAAAACCTTGTACACACTTGTACAACCTTGTACACACTTGTACACCCTTGTACACACTTGTACAAAATTTTACATTCTTGTACATACTTGTACACCCTTGTACACACTTGTACAAAATTGTACAAAACTGTACACCCTTGTACACACTTGTACAAGCTTGTACACACTTGTACACCCTTGTACAAACTTGTGCACCCTTGAACACTTTTGTACACCCTTGTACACATTTGTACAACCTTGTACAAACTTAAACACACTTGTACAAACATGTACACACTTGACCAACCTTGTACACACTTGTACAACCTTGTACACACTTGTACAAGCTTGTACACACTTGTACAACCTTGTACACACTTGTACAACCTTGTACACACTTGTACAAGCTTGTACACACTTGTACAACCTTGTACACACTTGTACAACCTTTTACACAATTGTAAAACCTTGTACACACTTGTACATTCTTGTACAAACTTGTACTTACTTGTACAGCCTTGTACAAACTTGTACACACTTGTACAAACTTTTACATCCTTGTATACATTTGTACACCCTTGTACACACTTGTACAACCTTGTACAAACCTGTACACCCTTGTACACACTTGTACAAGCTTGTACACGATTGTACACCCTTGTACACACTTGTGCACCCTTGTACACACTTGTACACCCTTGTACACACATGTACAACCTTTTACAAACTTGTACACACTTGTACAAACTTGTACATTCTTGTACATACTTGTACACCCTTGTAAACACTTGTACAAAATTGTACAAACCTGTACACCCTTGTACACACTTGTACAAGCTTGTACACATTTGTACACCCTTGTACAAACTTGTGCACCCTTGTACACTTTTGTACACCCTTGTATACATTTGTACAAACTTGTACAAACTTGTACACACTTGTACAAACTTGTACACACTTGTACAAACTTGTACACACTTGTACAAACTTGTACACCCTTGTACACACTTGTACAACCTTGTACACACTTGTACAACCTTGTACACGATTGTACACTCTTGTACACACTTGTGCAACCTTGTACACACTTGTACAACCTTGTACACACTTGTACAACCTTGTACACACTTGTTCAAGCTTGTACACACTTGTACAACCTTGAACACACTTGTACACCCTTGTACACACTTGTACAACCTTTTACAAACTTGTACAAGCTTGTACACACTTGTACACCCTTGTACAAACTTGTGCACCCTTGTACACTTTTGTACACCCTTGTATACATTTGTACAAACTTGTACAAACTTGTACACACTTGTACAAACTTGTACACACTTGTACAAACTTGTACACCCTTGTACACACTTGTACAACCTTGTACACACTTGTACAACCTTGTACAAACCTGTACACCCTTGTACACACTTGTACAAGCTTGTACACGATTGTACACTCTTGTACACACTTGTGCAACCTTGTACACACTTGTACAACCTTGTACACACTTGTACAACCTTGTACACACTTGTTCAAGCTTGTACACACTTGTACAACCTTGTACACACTTGTACACCCTTGTACACACTTGTACAACCTTTTACAAACTTGTACACACTTGTACAAAATCGTACATTCTTGTACATACTTGTACACCCTTGTACACACTTGTACAACCTTGTACAAACCTGTACACCCTTGTACACACTTGTACAAGCTTGTACACACTTGTACAAGCTTGTACACACTTGTACACCCTTGTACAAACTTGTGCACCCTTGTACACTTTTGTACACCCTTGTACACATTTGTACAACCTTGTACAAACTTGTACACACTTGTACAAACTTGTACACACTTGTACAAACTTGTGTACACTTGTACAACCTTGTACACACTTGTACAACCTTGTACACACTTGTACAACCTTGTACACACTTGTACAACCTCGTACACACTTGTACAACCTTGTACACACTTGTACAACCTTGTACACAATTGTAAAACCTTGTACACACTTGTACAACCTTGTACACACTTGTACACCCTTGTACACACTTGTACAAAATTTTACATTCTTGTACATACTTGTACACCCTTGTACACACTTGTACAAAATTGTACAAAACTGTACACCCTTGTACACACTTGTACAAGCTTGTACACACTTGTACACCCTTGTACAAACTTGTGCACCCTTGAACACTTTTGTACACCCTTGTACACATTTGTACAACCTTGTACAAACTTAAACACACTTGTACAAACATGTACACACTTGACCAACCTTGTACACACTTGTACAACCTTGTACACACTTGTACAAGCTTGTACACACTTGTACAACCTTGTACACACTTGTACAACCTTGTACACACTTGTACAAGCTTGTACACACTTGTACAACCTTGTACACACTTGTACAACCTTTTACACAATTGTAAAACCTTGTACACACTTGTACATTCTTGTACAAACTTGTACTTACTTGTACAGCCTTGTACAAACTTGTACACACTTGTACAAACTTTTACATCCTTGTATACATTTGTACACCCTTGTACACACTTGTACAACCTTGTACAAACCTGTACACCCTTGTACACACTTGTACAAGCTTGTACACGATTGTACACCCTTGTACACACTTGTGCACCCTTGTACACACTTGTACACCCTTGTACACACATGTACAACCTTTTACAAACTTGTACACACTTGTACAAACTTGTACATTCTTGTACATACTTGTACACCCTTGTAAACACTTGTACAAAATTGTACAAACCTGTACACCCTTGTACACACTTGTACAAGCTTGTACACATTTGTACACCCTTGTACAAACTTGTGCACCCTTGTACACTTTTGTACACCCTTGTATACATTTGTACAAACTTGTACAAACTTGTACACACTTGTACAAACTTGTACACACTTGTACAAACTTGTACACACTTGTACAAACTTGTACACCCTTGTACACACTTGTACAACCTTGTACACACTTGTACAACCTTGTACACGATTGTACACTCTTGTACACACTTGTGCAACCTTGTACACACTTGTACAACCTTGTACACACTTGTACAACCTTGTACACACTTGTTCAAGCTTGTACACACTTGTACAACCTTGAACACACTTGTACACCCTTGTACACACTTGTACAACCTTTTACAAACTTGTACAAGCTTGTACACACTTGTACACCCTTGTACAAACTTGTGCACCCTTGTACACTTTTGTACACCCTTGTATACATTTGTACAAACTTGTACAAACTTGTACACACTTGTACAAACTTGTACACACTTGTACAAACTTGTACACCCTTGTACACACTTGTACAACCTTGTACACACTTGTACAACCTTGTACAAACCTGTACACCCTTGTACACACTTGTACAAGCTTGTACACGATTGTACACTCTTGTACACACTTGTGCAACCTTGTACACACTTGTACAACCTTGTACACACTTGTACAACCTTGTACACACTTGTTCAAGCTTGTACACACTTGTACAACCTTGTACACACTTGTACACCCTTGTACACACTTGTACAACCTTTTACAAACTTGTACACACTTGTACAAAATTGTACATTCCTGTACATACTTGTACACCCTTGTACACACTTGTACAACCTTGTACAAACCTGTACACCCTTGTACACACTTGTACAAGCTTGTACACACTTGTACAAGCTTGTACACACTTGTACACCCTTGTACAAACTTGTGCACCCTTGTACACTTTTGTACACCCTTGTACACATTTGTACAACCTTGTACAAACTTGTACACACTTGTACAAACTTGTACACACTTGTACAAACTTGTGTACACTTGTACAACCTTGTACACACTTGTACAACCTTGTACACACTTGTACAACCTTGTACACACTTGTACAACCTCGTACACACTTGTACAACCTTGTACACACTTGAGGCGTCGAGAGGCCAAGGGAGATATGTGACTTTTTAAAAAATGTCATTGTATTTTTTTCATAGTCATAAAAAATAAAATAAAAATAAAAATAAATTCACTTATATCCCTTGGCTTCCAGCTCTTAGGTGTTTAGTTTGGAGGCCAAGGGATATAAGTGAATTATTTGTTGAAATTCCACCCTTTTTTAACAAAACCCGTTACCATGACAACATTTTTTTCAAAGTCACATATCTCCCTTGGCCTCTCGACGCCTCACTTGTACAACCTTGTACACAATTGTAAAACCTTGTACACACTTTTACAACCTTGTACACACTTGTACACCCTTGTACACACTTGTACAAAATTTTACATTCTTGTACATACTTGTACACCCTTGTACACACTTGTACAACCTTGTACAAACCTGTACACCCTTGTACACACTTGTACAAGCTTGTACACACTTGTACAAGCTTGTACACACTTGTACAAGCTTGTACACACTTGTACAAGCTTGTACACACTTGTACAAGCTTGTACACACTTGTACACCCTTGTACAAACTTGTGTACCCTTGAACACTTTTGTACACCCTTGTACACATTTGTACAACCTTGTACAAACTTAAACACACTTGTACAAACATGTACACACTTGAACAACCTTGTACACACTTGTACAACCTTGTACACACTTGTACAAGCTTGTACACACTTGTACAACCTTGTACACACTTGTACAACCTTGTACACACTTGTACAAGCTTGTACACACTTGTACACCCTTGTACAAACTTGTGCACCCTTGTACACTTTTGTACACCCTTGTATACATTTGTACAAACTTGTACAAACTTGTACACACTTGTACAAACTTGTACACACTTGTACAAACTTGTACACCCTTGTACACACTTGTACAACCTTGTACACACTTGTACAACCTTGTACAAACCTGTACACCCTTGTACACACTTGTACAAGCTTGTACACGATTGTACACTCTTGTACACACTTGTGCAACCTTGTACACACTTATACAACCTTGTACACACTTGTACAACCTTGTACACACTTGTTCAAGCTTGTACACACTTGTACAACCTTGTACAAACTTGTACACACTTGTACAAAATTGTACATTCTTGTACATACTTGTACACCCATGTACACACTTGTACAACCTTGTACAAGACTGTACATCCTTGTACACACTTGTACAAGCTTGTACAAACTTGTACAAGCTTGTACACACTTGTACAAGCTTGTACACACTTTTACACCCTTGTACAAACTTGTGCACCCTTGTACACTTTTGTACACCCTTGTACACATTTGTACAACCTTGTACAAACTTGTACACACTTGTACAAACTTGTACACACTTGTACAAACTTGTGTACACTTGTACAACCTTGTACACACTTGTACAACCTTGTACACACTTGTACAACCTTGTACACACTTGTACAACCTCGTACACACATGTACAACCTTTTACAAACTTGTACACACTTGTACAAACTTGTACATTCTTGTACATAATTGTACACCCTTGTAAACACTTGTACAAAATTGTACAAACCTGTACACCCTTGTACACACTTGTACAAGCTTGTACACACTTGTACAAGCTTGTACACACTTGTACACCCTTGTACAAACTTGTGCACCCTTGTACACTTTTGTACACCCTTGTATACATTTGTACAAACTTGTACAAACTTGTACACACTTGTACAAACTTGTACACACTTGTACAAACTTGTACACCCTTGTACACACTTGTACAACCTTGTACACACTTGTACAACCTTGTACAAACCTGTACACCCTTGTACACACTTGTACAAGCTTGTACACGATTGTACACTCTTGTACACACTTGTGCAACCTTGTACACACTTGTACAACCTTGTACACACTTGTACAACCTTGTACACACTTGTTCAAGCTTGTACACACTTGTACAACCTTTTACAAACTTGTACACACTTGTACAAAATTGTACATTCTTGTACATACTTGTACACCCTTGTACACACTTGTACAACCTTGTACAAACCTGTACACCCTTGTACACACTTGTACAAGCTTGTACAAACTTGTACAAGCTTGTACACACTTGTACAAGCTTGTACACACTTGTACACCCTTGTATAAACTTGTGCACCCTTGTACACTTTTGTACACCCTTGTACACATTTGTACAACCTTGTACAAACTTGTACACACTTATACAAACTTGTACACACTTGTACAAACTTGTGTACACTTGTACAACCTTGTACACACTTGTACAACCTTGTACACACTTGTACAACCTTGTACACACTTGTACAACCTCGTACACACTTGTACAACCTTGTACACACTTGTACAACCTTGTACACAATTGTAAAACCTTGTACACACTTGTACAACCTTGTACACACTTGTACACCCTTGTACACACTTGTACAAAATTTTACATTCTTGTACATACTTGTACACCCTTGTACACACTTGTACAACCTTGTACAAACCTGTACACCCTTGTACACACTTGTACAAGCTTGTACACACTTGTACACCCTTGTACAAACTTGTGCACCCTTGAACACTTTTGTACACCCTTGTACACATTTGTACAACCTTGTACAAACTTAAACACACTTGTACAAACATGTACACACTTGAACAACCTTGTACACACTTGTACAAACCTTGTACACACTTGTACAAGCTTGTACACACTTGTACAAGCTTGTACACACTTGTACAACCTTGTACACACTTGTACAACCTTGTACACACTTGTACAAGGTTGTACACACTTGTACAACCTTGTACACACTTGTACAACCTTGTACAAACCTGTACACCCTTGTACACACTTGTACAAGCTTGTACACGATTGTACACCCTTGTACACACTTGTGCACCCTTGTACACACTTGTACACCCTTGTACACACTTGTACAACCTTTTACAAACTTGTACACACTTGTACAAACTTGTACATTCTTGTACATACTTGTACACCCTTGTAAACACTTGTACAACCTTGTACAAACCTGTACACCCTTGTACACACTTGTACAAGCTTGTACACACTTGTACAAGCTTGTACACACTTTACACCCTTGTACAAACTTGTGCACCCTTGTACACTTTTGTACACCCTTGTATACATTTGTACAAACTGGTACAAACTTGTACACACTTGTACAAACTTGTACAAACTTGTACACCCTTGTACACACTTGTACAACCTTGTACACACTTGTACAACCTTGTACACACTTGTACAACCTTGTACAAACCTGTACACCCTTGTACACACTTGGACAAGCTTGTACACGATTGTACACTCTTGTACACACTTGTGCAACCTTGTACACACTTGTGCAACCTTGTACACACTTGTACAACCTTGTACACACTTGTACAACCTTGTACACACTTGTTCAAGCTTGTACACACTTGTACAACCTTGTACACACTTGTACACCCTTGTACACACTTGTACAACCTTTTACAAACTTGTACACACTTGTACAAAATTGTACATTCTTGTACATACTTGTACACCCTTGTACACACTTGTACACACTTGTACAAACTTGTGCACCCTTGTACACTTTTGTACACCCTTGTACACATTTGTACAAACTTGTACAAACTTGTACACACTTGTACAAACTTGTACACACTTATACAAACTTTTGTACACTTGTACAACCTTGTACACACTTGTACAACCTTGTACACACTTGTACAAGCTTGTACACACTTGTACAACCTTGTACACACTTGTACAACCTTGTACACACTTGTACAAGCTTGTACACACTTGTACAACCTTGTACACACACATGTTTGTAAGAGGACCTCGATTGTACTAAGTGCGGCGGAACCATCACAACCGAGGTACTCGAGCCCAATCATCATGATGGGGGACTTCTAACAAAAATCCTTATTACATTAAAAATAATATATTTAATTTTTTGTAAACGCTTTAGTATAACTTAAGATGCATAATATAGTACGTTTATGCATTTTTTTTAATTTTATCGATGACTTTAAAAATGTCAGTCCAATGCACGAAAACGAGGTCCTAAACACTTTGGCCCTAATAAGCATAATCGAGGACCTAACCACTTTGGGCCCAGTTAGCATAAACGAGGACTTCTGAATTAAGTTTAGGATTTCTGTTATATGAGTGTGTCCCCCCCAGTGTCCGGTGTCAGAACCGGCATTTCAGGTTGGCCACAGTTATGGACGACTGGGCAAGCCAGCATCTTTGGGTTGTACCCAAAGAGAGAGTCCCCAGTGATATTCCTCCATCCAGGTTGACTTCGGTCTATCATCTGCCTGTGGCTGTGGTTCTTTGGTTCTTGTGGTTCTTTGCCCTGCCTGATGTGTACGACTGATATTTTGTAAGGCATATCCTCGGCTCTGGAAGTAGCCACTTCCTGGGAGGTGAAAAACGGGGAAGTCTAGCCCCGAAAGGGGAGGTAACGGGGGCTTGATGGTGAGCTTGAAGTCATCCACCCCATGGTGTGTTCAGGGTTGGTGCATAAGCTCCGGCCTATGCCATGGGACCCGGGTATGAGCGATTAGGTACCTACCGGGTATTCGTTGGGGAGCTTCGGTTCCTTCGACAACAACAGTGTGTCGAAGGATATGTGACAAATATGAGTGTGTCGTTTTGCTTTTATTACATATAAAACTGTTTATTGCTATTATATGTATTATTTATTCATAATTATTATTGTCATCCGTACTATTATTGTGCACCGACTCTTTTACCTTACATTATTTATACTGTAAACTGTGTATCTGGTGTTTCCTACATAATCTTCAATACTTTTAGATATAACTCAGCAGCTAACACAAGCAAAATATTAAAATGAACCTATGACCGGAAATTCATCGTTTGCCAACAACTCCAAGGTATCTCGTTATTTCCCCCCAAAACATCCTAAGCACAAACGAAGATGTCCAAAATTCCTAGGTCCCACATTATTTCCCTCCAAGATGAGGTCCTAAGCACAAATTAAGATATCAACATATCCAAGGTCCCGCATAGTTTTCCTTCGTAACGAGGTGTTTAACACAAATTTTAACTAACAACACCTCCGAGGTCCCGCATTATTTCCCTCACCAACGAGGCCCTAAACACAAATTAAAAGTAATAACACCTCCGAGGTCCCGCATTATTTCCCTCAAAAACGAGGTCCTAAGCACAAATTAAAAGTAACAACACCTCCGAGGTACCGCATTATTTCCCTCACCAACGAGGCCCTAAACACAAATTAAAAGTAACAACACCTCCGAGGTCCCGCATCATTTCCCTAAAAAACGAGGTCCTATGCACAAATCAAGATATCAACATATCCGAGGTCCCGCATTATTTCCCTCACCAACGAGGTCCTAAACACAAATTAAAAGTAATAACACCTCCGAGGTCCCTCATCATTTCCCTCAAAAACGAGGTCCTAAGCACAAAACATCATATCAACACATTCGAGGTCCCGCATTATTTCCCTAACCAACGAGGTCTTAAACACAAATTAAAAGTAACAACACCTCCGAGGTCCCGCACTATTTTCCTCAAAATCGAGGTCCTAAGCACAAAACATCATATCAACACTTTCGAGGTCCCGCATTATTTCCCTAACCAACGAGGTCCTAAACACAAATTAAAACTAACATCACTTTCGAGGTCCCGCATAATTTTCCTTCGTAGCGAGGTCTTAAACACACATCTAGATTTCAACACATCCAATATCCCACAACATTTTTGAAATAAAACCTTTTGACCATACCAGAGCTTAAAACTATGTTAGTATATTTTTGTACCCAAATATGAAGTAATCTCCAGTTTCTAATGTACCCTTCGTATCTATATTATTAAAATAATTTGTTGGATTTTTGTGTGCAGCAAATCGACCCCTTAATATTTTTTTATAGACATATTAGGAATCAATTTAAAGCTCTTATCCTCTAGATGTACCTTTTGTGGGTTTGGATGATATCCCGCCTAATCCCATCGTTTTAAAGGCTTTTAAAAGTGCATAGTTTCTGCTTAATTCTGTTTTCAATCGTCTGAACTTTTTCAATCAACACAGATAGCCATGATACAATTTTTTTACATCCATACGAAAATGGGGTTATCTGTAGTTGGCGATGTTTAAGTGAAGTCAAGTGAAATGTTGTAATGTCATTTGTATAAATTGTAAATGTCGTAATGTTGGTTGCATAAAATGTAAAGAAAAAATAAAAAAAATAATAAAAATAAAATGAAATAAAAAAAAAATAAAAAAAATAAAAAAAATAAAAAAATAAAAAAATAAAATAAAAATAAAAAATGCTATGAAAACACAACATATAACGTAAGTACGTTATATGTTGTGTTTTCATAGCATTTTTTATTTTACGTTATATGTTGTGTTTTCATAGCATTTTTTATTTTTGTTAGTATTTCAAACTTTTCTAAGATGTCTCGAAGGGATCGTGCACGAAAGGAAAATAATAGGGCTCACAATGCAAATAATAGGGATATGATGAGACATAATCCTTATCCGCTATGTATAAAATATATCACGGAATTTGAAGTCACGAAGTGACGCAGGTTGCTATTCTACACAAGGTGGCTGAAAAGTAACTTGCACCCCCTCCCCCTTAACTCTTCAACCATTTGAGATATTTGAAATCGATTTGCGGCAACCTTCCTAGATATAAAGGGCTACATTAATTATGGTCAATTTTGAAATTTTTGCCTTTAGAGGTAGCGGGGATAATGGGTAGCTTAAAATTTTCAAATGGCAAGTATAGTTGAGTTTGGTATCATTTTATAGGTCTTGATGAACCAAATAATTGACATAAAGAAAACCAAAATCGGCCCACTAATAACAAAATGGTGCCCTAAAGCTGTTCAAATCCAAATAACCATGAGGGTGGTTTAAAATTAACTTGACCACTTTTTAACTTTTCAACTATTTGAGATATTTGAAATCGGTTTGCAAGAACCTGTTTAGATATGAGGGGCTACAGTAATAATGGTAAATTTTAATATTTTGCCCTTAGGGGTAGTGGGGGTAGGGTGTAAGTAAAAATGTTCAAATATGAAGTATGATCGAGTATGGGTATGAGTATGAGTATGGTCGAGTTTGATATCAATTTACCGGTCTTGACAAAACTAATCAATTAAAATAAACGAAATAGAAATCGGACCACTAAAAACAAAATTGCAGTTAAAAATTACCTTTAATAACCATTGTCTTAATCATTTTTAGCTGCCATTTCGTTATTCATGGTCCGAGTTCTATTTTCTTGCTACCCCCAACCCCCACTACTCCTAAGGGAAAATGTTTTAAATTAACCATCATTATTGTAGTCTTTTATATCCAAACAGGTTGCCGCAAACCAATTTCAAATTTCTCAAATAGTTAAAAAAATAAGAGGGGTGCAAGTTAATTGTCAGCCACCCTTATGATTTCGATTGTCTAAGGGTACCATTTTGTTATTAGTGGGCCAATTTTGGTTTTCTTTATGTCAATTGTTTTTTTTAAGACCTGTAAAATGATACCAAACTCGACTATACTTGTTTTTTTGAAAATTTTGAGCTACCCCCGTTGCCCATAAGGGCAAAATTTTCAAAATCAACCACTATTATTGTAGCCTCTCATTTCTAAGAAGGTTGCCTTAAACAGATTTCAAATATCTCAAAAGGTTCAAAAGTTAAGGGGGTGGGTGCAAGTTACTTTTAAGCCACTGTGTATATAGGCAAGCATGTTTCTTTTAAAAAAATTGTGCATCACAGGGAAAATCTATGC
Organism: Macrosteles quadrilineatus; assembly: GCF_028750875.1. Taxonomy (NCBI): domain Eukaryota; kingdom Metazoa; phylum Arthropoda; class Insecta; order Hemiptera; family Cicadellidae; genus Macrosteles; species Macrosteles quadrilineatus. The sequence continues at coordinate 166,685 of NW_026542785.1, read as the reverse complement.
ATACTGTTTGAAAAATATTTTCCTGTAGACGAAAAAGAAAGATGTTTTGAAAGATATTTTACAGGATACTTTTATAAATTAAAACAAGCCAAAAATAAGCATTAAAATGAATTAAAAAATAAAAAATAAACATGGGCCCAATGTGCTGCCATGCTGGTGACGAAATAACAACGAAACGTAAACAGCAAATGAAATATTTTACAATCACATGTTTTATTTACAGCATGGGGGAAAATAGAGAAGTATGTCCATTACATATTTTTATTGAGTTTTCGACTACTGGACGACCTCTAGTTATATATTACTCTTAATTATTAGATACCTCCATGATATGCTTACACTGTATCGTGAAAATCAATCGATCGGTGGATTAACAAGTCTTCAATAAAGTACTCTGTTCAATATGTTGCAATAAGTTGTTTTATATTTGAGCTTTATAGGGACTTATCTCCCTATAATCCACTAGTAATTCAATAAACAGTGTTGTTGGAGAGAGTAATTGCATGTATTTAATCTATTGTGTATATTTATATTTATGCTGTTAAAAGATAGATACGTTATCCAAATTTCAAATATTGTCAAGCATTTAGAGTTGTTTACGATCGCATCAACCACCCATTCGTTCTGCTACGGGCTTATAAAAAACAGTGAGACCGTCCTTCTGCGTAAGGAACAAATACGGTCACATAAACTAACCCTTTCCAACTGCCTTTAGAGTCGTTATCTAGGACCCAGTCTGGGGGATAGATCAGTACTCATTGTCGTGTTGGTCGAGTAACACTAGTTTTTAGCATAGCATTCTCTTAATAGGACGTGTGAGGCAGACCCCTTCTATTTCATTAGTTAGTTTTAGGTCACATAGTCAGTTTCGATTCAGCAATAATTTATTCATCGCATTAATAAATTCCTAGTTAAATTAAAAGTATTAGTGGTATTATAATTTATTATTCTACAATGTTGGATTAACACACTCGCAACAAGTGTTTTTCTCTATGTGTAGCGTTATAATTCAGCTCTGACAACCCAAGTTCATTTCACAACTGGTTCCATTAATTTCATTCAATGCGTCTGTGTACATTCGCAGTGAGTACAGTTTGTGGTCCTCCGTCATTTAATTACGCGAAAAGTGGAATAGAGTTATTCTAATATGGAAGATTCATAGACGTCAGAGAGTTTTCGAGCTGAAATTTGACACATATACCATAGACGTGGAGAAAGTGCCAGTTTATCGCTTGTAAATCCACCCTCTTTAGGACAACGTGAAAATGCCTTCACCCTGTGCTAATTCAACCCTGCCGAGCTTTGCCGAACATAGTCGACTCGACCTGAGCGAGCTCCATCACCAACTCCTGTAGTCTCGAGCGCAGCTGACGGGACCCGAGCGACGTCCGCTGACAAGGGTGAGTGACCGAGGTGTAAAATCATAACATAACCCTTACTGGACATTTTCTATAGTTTAGCAGTTTATGGGCTTCAAACAAATAAAAAAAAACTTTTTCCTATTATTTCAGTCAACGATATTATTTTAACAGAAGTTAAATAGACTGCAAAACAATATTTTCAGGTCAGATTATATTGAACAAAGAACACTCTCAGAGTATACTAATCAAGTTCCCTGAGCAAAGCTTGGTCCCCAGGTACTTATTAATAAATAATAGAGTGAAATTTAAATTAGTTAATATATTTTGAGACTTAGTCTAGGTATATACAGCAACAACTATTGAATCTTACTTATTTCTATAGTCAATAAAAAAAATTGAAAAATGAAGCCAACCCTTCCACATAGTTGTGTACAATATTATATTTTAATTGTTATAGATCAGCTCTATAACATTTTAAAGTAAGTATTCAACAGTTCTGTTTGATTTCATTTAATGTTAATGCAAACATAAACATTTGGATTTTTCTCATATGCCATGGAGACCAATCAATACAGTATTAAATTTTCAAAATCTCACCTCAGATCTTTGAACTCCATGGCGCTCAAGCGTAGTGGAACCCAGGGAAGTGAATGGAATATGCCCATGACGTTCCTAGATACATGGATTATATTTCTGCTTGATTTGTGTTATATCGGTTTGGATATTTGTTGTAACAACCGCCTGGACAGTAATCACCTCATTTTAATATTGTTTTTAGATGATTTTTCTTATACAAAATGCCTAAACTCAGTGAAAGCTCATGCCAAGTTTGAACTACAACAGTATAGTAATTTTTGAAATGGAGATTATGTTGTAAAATATACCAAATGTTGTATATTTAGGTTAGTATGCATTTTTGGACACACCATACGGTTGCTTCTTTACTTATTTTGACTTGGAAATTTTGTAATGTTTATGGACGAATTTTACGGACATAATGTAATAGCCAATAAAAGCGTAAGTAAGGACCTTCACCACTAAAAACTATTTACCAAGCAGTTTGTGAGAATTGAAACTATCACGCAAGCTTCTTACCCAAATGATAAATTGCCATACATTATTAGTAATACTATTTTTTTTTATCAAATGTGATATCACCACACTATGGTTGATAATTAAAGTCTAATGAAAATTTTATTTTATATTTACGGTAGAAAACTAGTCTTCATACTTGGCAACAAAACTGCCTCGTCTGTATTTTGTCTCTTAATCGGATCTGGCCTGAATTACGTCATTTGATATGATTTTTGAACACAAAGTCCGAACATTTTCGATTCCAATCCTAAACGATTTATAAAAGTTCATTGAATGAAGACCGAAACATCCTAAAATAATACAAGCTCCACTCATCTTTAAGCAGATTGTCAAACAGAGTATAGGCCTAAAGGCAACTACATAAACATTTATGTTATTCATATGGGTTTGTTTTTATGAAATTACATAACTAGTGTTTATTTATTAGTACTGTCATGTTACTGTATAATGAAAAGTATTTCTAGACATAAACACTATTCAAAAACTATAATTTTTAAATTTAGTACAGTATTTATGAACAGAAACAGTGCATTTGGAATTGGTAGGATTGATGGATAAGTAAATAAATTTAGTTTGTAAAATCAAATTTGTATTTTTTTACCACACAAATATTCTCATACATAGTAATTATAAAACGAACAAGTAGTGCAGTATATTAAATTATGTGTTAAATAAACGTTAACTTACTACAGAAACCCAATTAACATCAAACTGCATCAATTTTCAGTAGCTTTGCATGGCGTTTAGCAGGTATTAACCATAATAATATCAAGTTAAATAATCTGTTAATACTGTATTTTTTTTATTTATTAAATATATTTATATCGTGTTTTAATGTCAATCCACCAATTTACATTTGTATAATAACGACATCCTCGTACAGATTAAACGTAAAGTGGCGGGGTATATTAGGCCTATACTGTACCTAATACTGCAACACACTGAGCAATAAGAAAACTATGCAACACATCAAAATTTGGTTTAATGTTTAGTGATAATGACCACGATGAAATTTATAATAAAAAAATTGAGCGAAAAGAACAATATAAAATTAAGACAATGCATATGTATATATAATGTTTAAGTATAATGAAATATCTTCGATTTAGAACAAAGTGGTCTTACTGTCAAACAATAAGTATCCATCTTGAATACTCAACATAACTTTGTTCAACTTCGAAGATACACAACTTCGAACTTTAAGTCCTCGAGTTTAAAAAAGACATTTAAAATAGTATAGTAAAAATCACGGACAATTAAAGCCACATTACAATAATGTGGTATACTACATGACAATATAAACCAAAGTAGCTTTACTATTTCAAAATAAGTTGCTAACAATTAACTACCGTTTTAAATGATTTTTTACAAAGTACTTTATGTCCCTCCAATTCCTTTCTGAAAGAGTTTTATTCTTTTTTAAGAACTGTTCACATTCAATCTTTCCGGGTAAAGTTCCCAATAAGAAATGCTTTTGCATGGCTTTTTTTAATAATTCTTTTTGACTTTCCGTCCATAGTTGCCTTGGTTTTGGACATTTTTTCGGTTTTATGTATGTCGGTGGGATGGGTTCGTCAATGTCTGTTGGTTCATAACCATGGGTCCCAGTCACGGGGTCATCAAGGGCCATACTGTTTTCGGACGAATTTTGAGCGTTTTCTACTTCACTTGTTTGCTCACGATTAATTAAAGGTCTCCCCACATTGTTTTCGGGATTTTCCATGATATTTAGAAGAAAGTGTCCAACTTTAGCCTTTTGAAGAGTTTCTTCCGGTAGCCTGTAATATTTTCTATGAGTAGACTTGTCGTGACCTAAGAATGTTGCCAGAATGTCCACTTCAGCTTCGCTGAGACCGCTTGCAGCTGCTATTGTAGCAGCCTCTTTTCTTAAATTCGTTCCTGTTATCCTGAGGGGATACTTCAGTTTAGCCTTTGTCCTTACATCTCTTATAATGTCAGATCCTCTATAATGTGAGTTGTACGTTCCTGGTATTGCGAAGAAATGTTTGTTGTCTGCGATTACCCCAACACGTGTTCTTTCGTGCAATAAAATATCCATCATTTTCTTCAGTTCTGGCGTTAGCAAAATCGCCACCTTCTTCCCTCGCTTTCCTCTGGTCTCAATCCTGGTTAACTTACCAATCAAATGTTTTTCAGAATCTTTTAGATGTTGTACTATATTATCGTTGGTTTCGCAACTTCTCGTTCCTGTTATATACGCGGTCACTCCTAGGTTGTGCGCATCACCTACTCGTTTTTTGTTGAATACTATAACACAGGCCAAAGTAATTTTTAACAGTTGCGTGTAAGTATCGGAGTTGACATCTCTCTCTATAGCATCCAAACAACGTTTCTTCTCAGAAATAATAAAACTCGATAACTTTTTAGTGTCTTCAGCATCAGGTAGTGGATCTGAATTGTTGAATTTGGCTGTATATAGCGTATTTAAAGCTTTAGACGTGATTCTCGTTCCCCAATCTACGTCGAATACTGACATGAAATCATCGATGTCCTTCCTTCTAATTTCATTTCTGCTAATTATGGCGATCTTTCTCTCTATCGCGACGCATTTTTGAATTGACTCACCAATTTTTTTAGCCAATGTTGGAATTTGGAATTGGTTAGTGCTACAATCAAAGCCAGCCAACTCCATTGTGGCATCAACAACTGTGTTAAATTCTTCTGGCTTCAAGAGTTCAGATAAGTTCTTTATCAAGGGTTTCCTTTTTTTTACGCAAACCATAAATCTTCCTAGCTCTCTAAGTTTGTTGCGGATGTGGTTTTCCTTGCCAGGCATACTAACGAGCTTTTCAAACATTTCCGCTCCGAACTGCATTATAGTGTCATCATTCTCTATTTCATGTTTTTCCGGCCCATCTCTCATGCCTGCAATAATTGATCTTCTTAACAGTATTCTGTAGTCGGCTACTGAGGATGACGGTAACATATACTGTGCCGTATTTATCACCCTTCCAACAGGAGCATTTGTTTTATTTCTTCCTTCACATATTTTCTTGTGCCTAAATAAGATTTTCCTAGTGTAGAATTGATTACAATAGACACAGGGGATTAGTTTTGAAGGAGACGTAGCTGTTACTTTCCTGTACTTAGGGATCAAAGTGCCTTTTTTATTCGTCAATACTTCGGAGTTATGAAGGTACAGGCCAGCATTTCTTAAGCGATTTAGGATCTTTACTCTTTCTGGATCACATGGAGGCAAACTTTCTAATTTTACTACGTCCTTTTCTTGGCTATGCAATTGTTTGAAGTGTCTAGGAAGTTTTGTGACAAAAGATTTACAAAATATGCAAGGAAATTTTTTGTCCCAAGACCTTTTATTATTCAGGTTTGATGTTTGAGCGACAACAACTTTTTGAGCATCTGTTTGAGAATCAATTATGTTATGTTCCATGTCGTATTCATCTTCTAGTGTAGGTAGTTGTATCGTTGAATTGTCCATATTGCAGTCAGGGTTCTCAGAGTTTTCACAAATATTCTTACTTCCCGTCTCAATCTTATCATTAGTGGCATTATCATCCTCTGATGAGGTCGAAGAAGCTTGTGAACTCTTGGCGCAAAAGTCGGGGTCGTTGTCACTGTCGTCTTCTTCCGAGGGTGTCTCATCTGTCCCACTTCTGACGGATTCATGTTCGAGGGTGGGTGATGTTACAGGTTGGTCGTTAAATGGACTGTCTTGGATTTCATTATGATCTTCTGAGAAGGTCGAAGGTAATGAACTCTTTTCATAAAGGTCAGGTAGGCGATGTAAGGTAGGCGATGATGCATGTTGATTATTAGTATTATAGTCTGGATGATTGTTAGGTATTACAAAATCTTCATTCATTCCTGAAGCTATGATCACTTTGCTCGCTTTGTCATTATGTAATGAGATTGAAGGTATAGTTGATTCAGCTTGAGATTCAGGTGTTTTGTAATTATCACCCTTTACAGCAGCTGTCTTGTCTGAACCTAAAAAATGCATTTTAAGAAATAACGCGTAATATAAGTAAATGAGCCTTAATGAAATTTAAATTACTGGTTGGGAAACAATTTTGCAGTGGAAACAAAATAAATTTAATTTTGAGCGCAAGGCAGGAAAATGTTCATTGTATAATGTTCATTGGAAAATGTTCATTGAATATGTTCATGTGCCTTAAGGTGAATTAGAAATTATTTTCCGTTAAATTGCATTTGTTTACAAGTCAATGCTTTTGATTTTGGTATAGTTTAATTTGTAATACACGTTATTTTAGTAGGCCTACTGTTAAACAATTCTATACAATTTACAGTTTATAGACCCCAAAAGGTTTATAAATTTGATACACATGCAAACGTGGCCAAAGTACCCTCGTGGGACGGGCACAAGCTTACGGGTACTTCATAAAATCAAAAATATGTATAAAATATTAGAGGTTGCTTCGATTAATTAATCGAATGGTGTAAGAACTGTAGTGTGATAGGGCCGAGTCATGTAAGTTATATTACCCTTAAGCTACAGCAAACATAGAAATAAGTGAATCAAATTGCAAACAAGATATATCCATAAAAAATAAAACAACAAATTTCTTTTCTTCATAAAAATAATATGAACATTTGTAACATTTTTGTGGAATGGTCTCCGTTTATCCTTCAATCATGCATAATGGCTTCAATATACAAAATTGTTTCAACAGTTTTATTTTATTTGTTGTACAGCGCCATGCTCGTGGCACACCAGGGAAAATGGGGGAATATCGTGCTCGTACAGCGTAGTCTACTTGGAACGTTCGTCCTTCCATCCTGTAGGCCTATGCCTGCTGTGGACTTCAGGAAACTAGTGGGATGGACTCTAGGGCTTCTCATAAATAATTTATGACCTTAAGATTGCCGATTGCCCAAGCACCAAAATCGTAGTTTGACGCTCCAGTTAGTTCTACGCTCGATGTTTTGAGTTAGTTGTGGGCGCTGTTGAGAGTCAATAATACGTGTCGCATTATTCAATTTTTAGATTAGGAGGAGTTAAAACTAACTTTCATGGAGTCTTGATGTCAAATTCACCTAGTTTGCTCAAGTTGTGAAGCCCATTAGAATATTATTTTTAAGTTTTAACGAGTTAAAGAAAATTTTTGAAAACATTATAAATTTTCCTTAATTTAATGTTCCAAAGAGCAAATTTAATAAAAAAAACCTGTTTTATTCTCTTCTTATAAAACTTTATATTCTTAAATTTTGTCATAACAACACACAAAAGCAATGTTTAAAAGTCAGAACATGAATCATTATTCACATATGATCATACCTTTTGGTAATTCCAAAAAGTAGTTAATGAAACCAAAGTCTTTTAAATAGTGGCATAGTGGTTAATAAAACCAAAGTCTTTTAAATTCAATTCTTAAGATTTACAAACCTTAGATTAGGGAATATTTATCATGTTTAACGGAATTTTCACTTAAGCTGTAAAAAAAGTGATGCAGCTTAATTCACAACCAAGTTTTAAAAATTAATAAGTGACCCTGTTAGTTTAGTACAGTATACAGGACTATTAAAAAAGAATAGTACAGTGCAGTAACTACGAGCGTGTCGCGCTATAAGCATGGCGCTGTAAGATCACAAATCGTATGCACAGCCTTACAAGGAATTTAGTTTGAATTAAAAAAAATTACAAAAGAATTAGGAATATATCATTTACCTTAGTTGTATTGTTTATATGTTTTAATTTACCTACATGATTGAAGTATATTGGAATAGTTATTGATCACGCTCGAAAAAACAGATTTCCTACCTAATTTCTTTATCATAGCAGGGTAGTATTTTCCATCTGTCCATTTTACATGACGGATGTCCCCTATCTGTAGTGTGCACTTCTCAACAGATTGTAGAGTGGTTCTGTGGATCACTTTATCTTCAGCATATTTAACTGTTACGCTGCCATCAGTTTCTACAAAAAAGATAACTACATTGTTTTACAATGATTGCACGAGAAATCCGATATGGTTATTTTATTTTAATTCATTATTTAAACAACAATAGTAAACACACACCAATACATAGCCAGTTTTATTAGAGGTCTAAGATAGTTAGGTTGATGCAAAATGTCATAGTTCACCCTGGATGAAATCCAGATTTTGTTAAAGTTGAAAATGTAGTACATTAAGCAAGATTCAGAAAACGTTGTAGTTCTGACAATTAATCTCAACAAGCGTATGGAATACGACTCGAATTGTGCTCGCCCCAGGCCAAGGCCGCACTACTAGGCCCCCTTTTAATAGTAGCCGTGATGAGAAATTGTCACAAGGGGCAGGATATTGTACGGGATTTTTGTTTCCGTAAAAGAGGCAACGATAAATTTGCAGTTGCGAAGTATTTCATAGAGGGGTTGTTTAGCATAGCATAAAACATTAAAATAGCGGCCATTTTCAAACGGTTAAAAGGTTAAATCAACATTACGTAATTGCGTACGCACCAAGAATAAATATACATATTTTGCAGAATTTCAACCCTATAGCTCAAAACCGTCAAGGGGTTATGAATGTTTTTGTAAAAACACATACAGACAGATAGACTGAAAACGGAATGAGATAGAAAACATGTTACACATTTTAATAGCCACTGTGAGGGTGGAATAATGTAAGCAATTTTTGAATACATACTTGATTGATTTGCTTTATTTTAATAAGCGGTGACTAGGATTTTGAAACAAAGCTATGTCAAAACATAACAAATATGTAAAATTTGAAAATTACGAATCCCTGAAATAATTATGTCAAGGAATTAAGGGTTTACAAACATTATTAGGCTACAGAGCCGTTCAAAAACTTCAACTATCAAACCAAACACGTCTATGGTTTGAAGTTCGACTCGTAGATTTAAATCAAATTATATTGGACATTGAATCCGAATGTAAATACCTTGTCAGATAACAAAATTGTAAAATCTGTTATTATTTAAATATACACTTACCGATTTTAATTATTTCAGCTTCGTAGAACAACCCATCCTTCCATTTTACATTTCTTTTATCTCCTGGCTGTAAGGTCAATCGGTTTTTTATTTTACCAAGTGGACATTTGTATTCCACTTGGTCTTCTAAATATTTCACTGTAGCCGTTGAATCTGTAAAAGTATCAAATAAATGCATCGTTTCTGTCTATATTGCTAGAAATGCGTATCTTCTTTATTTAAGATGTGTTTTGAGTTAATAGTCTGGGCGTCGACCCATTGTAATTAACGATGACCTGGAAATTTGGGTGGACAAAGGTTTTTTGAATCAGTTTTTTGTGCTTATTACTAATATGGGTAAACGCCGCCATATTGGAAAAATGGCAGCCAAAACTGGGTTTTCGATAAATACTCGAAAACTGTTAGTTTTAGAGATATTTATGTGGAGACATACAGTGTTAATGTTGGTGACATACATATGTTACAACAATATCTTTAACAAAGGTTACTTGTACAAATGTGTATCGCTTAATATAATTCAGTTTTTTAAGAATGAATGTAATATGTCATAGGTATTGGCACTAAATTACAAATTTATGTTAATAATAACTTCAATTTCACAAAATTATGCTTAAACCGTGAGATTTACAAAAGAAGTGTAGGTATAATTTATGTGTAGTTTTTTACGCTTTACATTTTATGTCCCCACATTAATATCTCTAAAACTAACCGTTTTCGAGTATTTATCGAAAAACCAGTTTTGGCCGCAATTTTTCCAATATGGTGGCGTTTACCCAAGGGTGCCAAGGTGGCACCCGGCATATTCGTAATCAGCGCAAAAAACTGAGTCAGATTCAGTCAAAAACCTTAGTCCACCCAAATTTCCAGGTTCCCCTAGCTGACGCCCAGACTGGAAATAGTCCATAAAAGTTTTAGTTTTGTCCATAAAACATAATATAATCGAGTTTTAAATTTGGATTTTACTTCGTTAATATAAAAAAAAAAAAAAAAAAAAAAAAAAAAACTATGAAAACTAATGGTACATTGTGTTCATTTTATTTTTATGCAACCCAATTGAGAAGTACTAAAACGAACTGAAGTAAAACGAAGTAACATTTGGGTTCACACATTCTATTGGACTGAGTAAAAAATAATTTTAAGCTATTTGAGAAGTTTGGTTGGGTTAGGTTAGGTTATTATTAAATATATATATATATATATATACATATTTTATCAGCTTAAAATACGCTTCTAGGTGTGCGTCGCTGTCTCAAGAAAGTGATAGTAGATATTCAATGATAATAAGCAAGATGCCAATGGTTTAAAAAACTCTTGGAGTAAGTAGATCACTAGATCACTGCTGATAAAGCCCAAGTTAAACACGACCTAACTTCATTTTAGCACTGACCAAATGAGTAAATTTTATATTAAATGTTGGGTTTTAACAGTGTCATCTGACATTACCTAACCCCACCAAACAAACTTCTCGAAGAACTTAAAATTTTCAGTAGTTTTCGACTATTTTGTGAGTTTTCTCAAAATTTAAAACTTGGTGTCCAAAACCACCCGTACACCCCTTTAAAAACGAGGGAAACCTTTTCTTACAAACAACAAATTAATACATAACTAGATAATATATATCACATATATATAATATATATTATATCAAAATGAAAAAGTAAATCGGTCCCAGGCATAGGTCTTACCGTGCCCGGTAAGTGCTTGTAATAGCTACTTCCCTTCAGGAAAATTCACTAGAAGGACTTTATAAATTTGAATATAAATAGACTAGATAAACATATAAAAATCTCTATTTATTTCGAAAAGAGTATTAAAATAGTTTGGTTTTGTTCCTATTTATAAAGATCAATAACATTTTAGAATATCCGTAGCTTTGGATGAAAACTGGCTTGACAGTTTTCTCGTAAGTTAAATAAGCTGATTAACATTATTTGCTTTAGTTTTAACTTTGATTGAATGAACACATTCAATATACTGTACCTATTTTATTAGTGGTACTTTACAATTCTATGTAATAGGTACTTCCTATTAATATGTTCCTTTATACTGTAACTAATATAACAATGTAATCAAATTATTAAAGCAGTACATGCAAATACAAAATATAAAAAAACATTATCATTAGGTTACTTTATGAATACGAGTAATCAAATTCACTTACCTTCAGATAGGCCTACGTCACTATCCATCGCAATTGCACTCACTTCACTTGTAACTTACATAACACCTCGATCACAATGAACTAAGTACTTAACTGTAAGATACTGAATTGAGCTGAACAGAGTACCTACTCCGAAGCAAGCAGTGGTCCCAAATGTACTAAACGAAATTACTGTATTATCTTATCTACACTTTACACATGCAGGGTCTGATTAAGGGTCTAGTCGCCAGTAGGCTGACGTTTTTTCGCGCCCCCCCTCCTCCCTACCACTACCCCTCATCTCTGCTACCACTTTCAAAATTTCAAAGAATGAATACTAATACTGAATTCCAATTTCAAAATGGCCAAAGGCATTATACTAATATTCAGTTTATTTAAAAACAAAAGAAAACTGATCATAAATAATTAATGCATGGTTTGATTAGGAACTTTTAAAATAGTAACAAATCAGTTGTTCAAGGAATGTAAAACTTTTTTATTTAAAATAATGTATTTATTTTACATTTTATTAAACATATGATTGTATTAAATCAAAAGTAGACCTAACCTAAAATATCAAAAATCCAAACAATAATATATAGGCCTACGTACCTTCTAAATTAACTCTGTTAATCACCTAGGCCTAAAACAATTTTATTAGGACCTATAGATGGAATTACAGCATTTATCTGTATTTATCTGCAACAAAAAGTATCGTTAAATGTTTTTACAAAAATGTTTTTACAAAAATGCAAGGAGTAAATAAGTCTTAAAATTGCATCCACATTCCATAAAGACCATAAAATACGTTAAAAATATTAATTCTATTATTTCAAAAACGGCGGCAATTCTAAGACTTATTAACTCCTTTCATTTTTGTTCTAACTTACTTGTTTAGGTGCTACATGATGTGAAATGTACACCGGAAGTCATTTTTCCATAGGCTGTAACTCCTAAACGGGTGGGTTTATAAAAAAATGTCTAGAATAAAAAAGGTTTTAAATTGCATGTGCTATACACTAACATATATAGGACTAACATATGCATGTTCTATACATATGTTAGTAGTCCTGCTACTCTCCTTTAATTAGAGTAGTGGTGGCAGCGATACATCCTGTAGACCATTGGACTTTACTCGCAACTGGTGCAATTGGTGCGGTACATTTGTAATCTAATCTTGGTTAGGCCCCGTTTATGCACCAAGAGCGGGAGCGGTAGCGACAGCGGGAGTGATTTCTAACACCATTGAGTTAAATGGGGCTGTTGTTTATGCACCAAGAGCGATAGCGATAGCGGTTGACCTCCCGCTGCGGTTTCTAATTCGCCCGCTGTGTAGTAAGAAATCGCAGCGGTTGCTTGGGATAGAGCGTTTTCAACTACTGTCTGCGAGAGTAAAGAAGTCCCTTGAGCCAGAGCGATACGCAGCTATGTTTGGAGGGTATCGCGCACTATTTTCAGGCGCCAAGCATCTGGGCACCTCGCCTCGATGTCTGTCTGTAAACAACTGTTGTAAACATAATTACTCATATCTTTGTTTTAGTAAGTGGGTTATCATCATGTGGTCACGTCATTTGATTCAGTGCAGTCTCCTGTGTTCGCGTTGTGAGTTCTGTTTTGTTCTGGACGGTCCTTGTAGCTCTGGTTTTAAGAAAACGTGGTGCTACTATACAAAAATATGTTCACCCGGGAAAAAACGCAAGAAGGCTGAAACCACAGATAATATAACCCCATCTGTGCTGAAACCATCTATCTTTATATATAATACGCTAAGCCGATTTTTGTAAACAGAACTCCTCCCTCATTTTTGGACCGATTTTGATGATTAAAGTGTCAAAAAAATTGCCCTGATCTGTAGTTTTGCAAAGTGTTTTTAGTTTTTTGATATCTTTATTAGTTTGGGCAGGATCTTCTATCAAAGTTGGATTTTCTCCCATAAGATTAACATGGGGGAATCTAAATATTTAATTGGAAACTTTGTCTCCACTAATTTGAGAGAACGGCTGGGCGTAGAAACTTGGTAGAGGTGTCCAAAGAAAGGTCTTGGTCTGTAGATGAGTTCAAAAGAAAAACGAAGTAAATTCTATTAGGTCTCTGTCCCAGAACCCTTTAAAGATCCCTCAACAGATTTGTTTACATTTTGGTCACGTGGATAATACTTTTTAATAAAACAACTGTTAATTTTAAAATTGTATTTGAAACAACACACATTTATTGGGAGTTACTGAATAGTCCAAAAGAAATATTTGCAATGTTATTTTCTGATTTAAAACTGGATTTTCTTCTGTATCATGTCATGTGTTGCAATATTAAGTTACATTACCAAATCAGTGGAAAATCCTTTTATCACATTAACTCTTACAATTATTTCTTATTGAACTATCTTATATCTATTTTACGGGTTAGTGTCTGCCTTTTTCACACCTTTTCCCTATATTTATAATATTATTATAGACAGACCATCATAGGTTCATTAAATTATTGTCATACATGCTTTCAATCATTTGAAAAATCATCGATTGTGTAATACAATACAAAATAATACAAGTGCAGAAGGGCACGGTGCCCATTTGAGCTGTGTCCATATTTTGTTAAATTAATAGTGGTTTACAGCAACTGGATAAAATATTTTACAATTATTATGTAGACATATGTGCATGATTTAGAAAGTCATTAAGCTGGATAACTGCAATATACTGCAGACTTTTCAGAGAGGTTACTTTGATGTATTCATTTATCTTAGTGAAAACATAATATAGATATGTATACAAATAAGAACCTGAACTCTTCAAAGAGGGCCTTTGAATGTTATAAGACTAACAAAATGGGTTCTGCATGTTTACTAGCGCTGCTCAGCAACAAAAATAATGTAATTCATCTCCAAAAAATATATTCTTAAGTGCACTAAGCAGCAGCCTAAAAAATACTATGTAGCTTCCTCATATAGTTACAAAATGCTCAAACTCGCATTGTGTCATTTAAAATTCGGCTTCTATTTCTCCAACAGATAATTCATTTGCAGAAGTTCATTGTGTTCTTATCGTGTCTAATAACATCCAAACACAGAACCCTTGCCTACAATGGTACCTATCTTGACAAATTATTTGCAGTTGCCTATATTATGGACCGTTGCCAACTGGGTTGTTAACATGATTGAAAATCATACGACATTTCGTCTGTAAAAAAAGGCACAAATAGTAAATACTATTTAAGCAGCTACCGTCATGACAGAAAGGTCATATTCCTTTTAATCTAGATCACATCATCCTTTATAAGATACGGTTTAACAATGCATGTAAACGTCAATATTTACGTAACATCGAATTTACAGTATTTTGTGCTTTTTGGAAATGCCGCATTGCTATGTTATTTACATTATTTGCTGCCACTGAAGCCGCACGCCCATATAAACGAGGAAGTTCATAACAGTCCAAGAATAAAAGCCGAATTCACTTTAATTATATTTCACCACCCCTAAATTTCCGTAGATGAATTAGCGTTAACGGTACCTCCAGAGTGCACGCCGATTCAGATTCAGAATCAGATTCAGATTTTCGGCGCGTCAGATATTTTGTTGGTGGCCACGGTGGAAGCAGGAAATACGCCGCCGGTACTGACTCGGTTAGCAAAGGAACAAGTCAGTCATTGTTATGAAATTGTCTAATGAGGAATTAAGGTGCAACATTATAGCGTCTGAAACTGTTGTGAAGTTACAGCCAGTGAAAAATGGTGTTCATGATATTATAATTATACAGGGTGGCTGAAAAGTAACTTGCACCCCCACTTAACTTTTCAACCATTTGAGATATTTGGAATCGGTTTGCGGCTACCTTCTTAGATATGAGGGGCTACAATAATTATGGTCAATTTTGAAAATTTTGCCCTTAGGGGTACCGGGGGTAGGGGGTAGCTCAAAATTTTCAAATAGCAAGTATCGTCGAGTTTGGTATCATTTTGTAGGTCTTGACAAAACATAACAATTAACATAAAGAAAATCAGAATCGGACAATTATTAACAAAATGGCAGTTCAAAATTACTTTAAATAACCATCGTCTCAATCATTTTTAGCTACCATTTTGTTATTAATTGTCCGATTTCAATTTTCTTTATGTTATTTGTTATGTTTCGTCAAGACCTGTAAATTGATACCAAACTCGACTATACTTGCTATTTGAAAATTTTGAGCTACCCCCTACCCCCACTACCCCTATGGGCAAAATTTTCAACACTGACCATGATTATTGTAGCCCTTCATATCCAAACAAGTTGCCGCAAACCGATTTCAAATATCTCAAATAAATATTAACAAAGTTAAAGAGGGTGCAAGTTAATTTTTTGCCACCCTCATGGTTATTTGGATTTAAAACGTTTTAGGGAGCCACTTTGTTATTAGGGAGCCGATTTTGGTTTTCTTTATGTCAATGTTTATGTTTCGTCAAGACCTGTAAAATGATACCAAACTCGACTATACTTGCCATTTGAAAATTTTGAGCTACCCCCTACCCCCGCTACCCCTAAGGGCAAAATTTTCAAAATTGACCATAATTATTGTAGCCCGTCATATCTAAGAAGGTCGCCGCAAACAGATTTCAAATATCTCAAATGCTTGAAAAGTTAAGTGGGGGTGCAAGTTACTTTTCAGCCACCCTGTATCTCTTTTCCTATAGCTAGAAATTATATAGCTTCTTTCTATATTGCGTTGAGTGGGAACCACTGAAACGTATTATTAAAATTATACATAGTTTTGTAAGAAACTGGCATAACCTACATAAAAAAAAATCCTGAAGACCGTTTAGTGATAACCCTAAAAGTAAGAATGAAAAAAATAAATATTTTACTATAAAGCATAATTTCTTTAACTAAATAAGTAGATATAATAGGACAATATGACCCCACTTTCGGCGTTTTAGAGGCACTTTTAGGGCACTTTTTATAGGGGAAAAATGAGAAAAAAATGGAAGAGCTTTTTTTGGCCACTTTTTTTAAAGACCCAGCTCTCGACCTATACACCCCTATATAAATTTTCTACTTTTGTTAATACTAAAAATCACGTCTGGAATATGGCTCATTTTTTGGCCACTTTTTTAAAGACCAGCTATATTTAGATCTCGTCCAATACAAGCCTATATAAATGTTCAAACTCTATTAAAATTTCAAATCCACATCCATTCCCATGTATATTTTCAAAATCATGTGAGGTTTGTGCGTGAACTCGGGCATGCTCCCGGCTTATGACGTGCTCCCTTGGACATCCTTAGTGGAAATCCATGAGTTCTGGCTACTTGGGAACCCAAGCCATTTGACATACAACGAATCACCTTTTTTCCTAATTGTCTTCTCTACCAAATACATGTCCTTATACTTGGTCTTTAACAACTCCTCTGTATAGAAGCCTCCCCTGATTATATTGCCATTTTCATCTTTCAAGATATAAGTCACAGGCTTTGTATTCTTAACTTCTGCTATTGTAAATAGTTCCCCTGTCCAATTTGGAGTATAACCTTTACTAAAAACATGTTTATACTTGGAAATCCTTACGCTATCACCTACCTTATATCTTGGCTTTTTAACTTGCTCTACTTTAGAAGTCAACCTCTCATGTACATATTTACTATTCTTAACATTTACTTGGTTAGGCTTCATTCCTATAGATCTATGCACTTTATTATTATATTTTCGAATTAACTTTGGAAGTAAATCCAACCATTTATAACTCCCCTGAGCACTAAATTCCCTATATAACCAATTCTTTAAAGTTCTCTGAAACCTCTCCACAATTGCAGCCTTAGTTGTAGAAAATGTGTGATAGTGATTAATATTTAATTTTTTCATTAGTTTGCTAAAATATTGATTAAAAAATTCTTTTCCATTGTCAGATTGAATGTTTTTAACCCCCTTTGGTAGAATGGTTTTAATGGCTTCTGTAACCACTAACCCTGTCTTATTCTTTAGTGGAGCAGCATAAGCTTTTTTAGAAAATGTATCTATTAAAGTTAAAATATATTTATTGCCAGAATTTTCTCTAGCATAGTTTTGCATATCAATTAAATCTATTTGTACGGTTTCATTTATACCTAATACTTTGAAAGACCTTCTAATGAAATTCTTTCTTGCAGGTTTATGAAGTTCGTATGCAATTTCATTCATTTTTTATAACATCATCCTTTCCTGTAACTCTAAATACATCACCATTAGCCCCAATCAATAGATTATCTTCCATTCTTTTAAATACATAGTTTTCTGGTATATATGGTCTATTATCTATATACTTAAATCCACTCAAAGATGTGGGGTCAGCAACTAATAAATCAGGATTATATTCCATCAAATTAAATTTTTTTTCTCCATATACAAATTTTGATCCATCATAATGCATAGATTGTGACATTAGACAAATATCATCCAAATGTTCCCCCTCTGGTAGATTTCTTATGAATTGTTTTTTGGCATCCCAACATTTTTCTTTTTTATCAAAAGTTATAGTCTGTTCTTTTATAACACAGTCAGTGTCATCAATGGCAGGTTTAACACGTACTAACCTTTTACTATTAAAACTCCAATAGCCTGCTTCCATTTTTGGAACTTGTGAAACATTCACAGCATCTTTACTATCTGTACCTTCCATCAAATTACTAATTTTCTGTTTCTTCGCATTCCAAACACCATTCTCTGATTCTAAAAATTCATAATTATTATTGTCTTGTACAAATTTACCATCTTCTTTTCGTATTAAAGTCTGTTGTAAAGTGGGCACATCATCTAAACTTTCACCCTTTTCCACATTAGTAATTTTCCGTTTCTTAGCATTCCAAATACCATTCTCTGATTCTAAAAATTCATAATTATTATTGTCTTGTACAAATGTACCACCAGCTGTTCGTATTAAAGTCTGTTGTAAAGTGGGCACATCATCTAAACTTTCACCCTTTTCCACATTAGTAATTTTCCGTTTTTTAGCATTCCAATTTTTATTCTTGGATTCTAAAAACTCATATTTAGTTTTACCTTGTAAGAAGACATCACCTTTTCTAGTTAATGTCTGTCCCAAAGTTGATACATCATCTACAAACTCCCCATCTTTAACATTACCAAGTTTACGGTTTAAACCATTCCAACTATCGTCTTGTAAATTTAAAGTAGGTTCACTACTAGCCCTGGGTTCTGCAGGCTTATTATATGGATTATATAAACGATAAAATTTATCTATAAACATATTTTTATTTAATAAATAATTCCACTTTCTCTCAATTCCTCAATAATGGAATCTATTTCATTATCCACTCCTGAGTTACCGGCTTGGCGACTTAGCCAAAGAAGTCTTAACCTATCTACAAGCTCATTAGGATCATCCCAATAAATATAGTCTATTTTCTTACCAGTCACTTGTCTCAAACCTTCACCAACAGATTTAAAAAGAGGTTTAATTATATTAAGATATTTAGTATGTCTATTACTTGAAATTGGTGCACCATCTTTGTAACTCTTTAAATGTCCATTTGTAGCTTCCAAAATTTCTTTATAATTTTGCAAATCAGCCGGAGTATAATCCTCAGGTTCTTTTAAAGTTAACAATTGCCACAAACCTTTTGTCCCCTTGTAGGTTTTATTTGCAATTGTAACATCATCATTGGCAATATCAACTTCCTTATTTCCAATAAAAAATTTATTTGCTTCTCGTCTAATACCATATGTAGTGTCTGTCATACTACTTTTACTGAGGTAATTTCCTAAATAGTCTGATGCTAAAAGACCAAAATCTAATTTCTGTGGAGTAGATTGTTGTAATGGTTGTAATCTTGGTATTATTGGTATTCTAGATGGAGTCATTGGGAGAATCTCCATTCGAGGCCTCTCTGTTTTGGCGATTTTTTTTAATTCTTGTAATGGCTCTATTAAAGGTTGGAATGTTTGGAACCTCTCTTCAGCCTCTAGAAACTTGCCACGTTTTAAAGCTCTATATTTCTCTCGTATTTGATTTGCAGAGTCAACCAATTCTTGTTGAATGTTTTTCATCTTTTATTTACATTTTATTTATCTCATTTGACAAAGGATTGTACTCAAACACTTTATCATGTATTATCAAACAATATGCAGATGTATTTGCTGGCACATTTTCTGCAGTTTCAATCTCTAATTTAATATCAACAATTCCTTCCTTCACTGTTTCGTTCTGTCTAGAACAGTCTATTACAATTAGTGGATATTTCTTCATAAACTCAGCCCTACTAATCATAGGATCTGGGATAGTATTATAGTAAGTCTCTCTAAACCTCATAAACATCTCATAAGCTTTAGAGACATCTCCATTTTCAAAGTCGAGATTTAAATCACTATAAGGATAATATTCAGAGTTTAGAAATACTTTGAGATTTTTTAACTTACAGTGATCAAATTCATCAGTTCTTTTTCGTGCACTATTATCCCTAGCTGTTTGGAAACCAAATATAATATACCTAGGCTTCTCCAAACTTGAAGATGTCTTTACTGACCATGTATGTCTTGTAGTATTGGGATATGATGGAAGTTCATGCAACTCTAAGCTTCTAAATGCAATTTGCAAATTTTTATTTTGCAGTAACATCTTTTGTAATTGTAACTTCTCCCCATCCGATGGTATTACATGTGGCATCACCCATTGAATTGAGTTAAGTGTAATTTTAGGAATCATATCAGCAGTACCACTGGCTGGAGCACTAGTGGTTGTTAATATACAATTCAAATCATTTTTGGATCTTTTTAACACCAATTCTTGTTTGACATTTACTAATACCTTATTAAAATCCTCAAATACACCCATTAACAGTTCTAATGGCAAACAAGTACTAAACTTGCCACTTTTATGGAACTCTTTTAAATTCGTGTCAGAATCAAATGCCACATTTGACAATTTAGTAGTTTTATTGTAAGAGCTCAATATTTTCATAAGACTAGAAATTCCTGGGTTTCTTACAATGTCTATTTCTTTACCTGCGACTTCATATCTAATTTCATCAAATAAGAATGCAAATGCATTATTTATAAAATGACCTTTATCATGATTTTCAATTTCTCCCTTAATATACAGATAACTCCTACACGGGAGAGTTAGCAAATCTTGATTATTAATACATATTCGAATTTCATCGGAATTATTTATTGCCAAAGTGTTGTGGGGAACATAGGAGTGATTTGTAATTTTAACCACACTATCGTCGAATTGGGATTTCCCTGTAACGTCTAGAAAATCTTCCATTTTTATTAATAGAAAATTTTAACTTTAGTCCTATTGATCGTAGGAACCTAGCATTTTGTACACTTATAGATAAATTCTTATAAATTCTCATATCTTTTTTATATGACAAGTAATTGTAGTTTCTTCTCCATTAAAGTCAATTGCCTTGTCATGCTGATCGGCAAATGTAATACTGACAACATCTAAACTTCTCTTATTTACAGGAAAATATATAATATTTCTTGGAACTTCAATAATTTTGTAGCCAGGAGGAGCTTCTGGATAAAAGCTATGTATGGTGTGTGATTTGTTTCCGTTTAAATAGGACCCGTTTGCAATATTACATTTTACTCTAATCACATTTACATTATTAATGTTTATTTTATTTGTAGATTCAAACTGAACACCAGGAGTAGAAACACCTTTAAATCCCAATAAAACAGACCCTAAACATGGTTTTGTAAAATCAAACACGTGGCTAGAAAGTAATGTCGCTTTCATAGTTTTATTATTAGCTGTAAGGAAAAAGTCTGGGATTTGCTTTTGAATTTCCTTTGCAAGCTCAACCACCTCATATGTTCCTTCAGAAATTTCTATTGTAACTGGAGCTTTGTGGTCATAATAGAAAACATCATCACCTTCTTCAATGGTTAATTTGTTGCCTTTAAGTTGATTTAATTTTGGAATAAGCCCTTTGAATAAAAGTTTGACTTTAGTATTAATTAATGCTTCTCCATTCTTATGTATTATAACTTTAAGTTTACCATCTAATAACTGGTTTAAATCATCAACTAAGATCTCTCCCTTTGGTAATGTTTTTTTCTCTACTTTGTAATATGTTAAAGTATTAAGTGGTTTTTTTACATTAAATATAGAATTATAACTTTGAAAATCTACTAATCCAATTACATAATCATCATTTAATTCTATGGGAGGAAAGAACACTGACTTTAGCTCTGGCTCTGTACCCGAAAATGTTATAGTAAATGAATCCATTTTTATAAACAAAAATTTTTTATGAATGATAAACATAAAATTCCACAAATAGAACTATTTAAATCTTGTATTTGATCGGTTGTATAGAATATTTTATGTCCCTCAAAATATTTAATTACTTCTTTTGGAGGTTGGATTCCAAATGGGTCAAAATAAATTACAATATCTTTATTTTTACGATATGCTGTCCAATGTGTGCCAGATGAACTGTCTAAATTAACTATTCCGCACTCTTTTACTTTTGGTGTTAGATTTTTTAGCTCGTTTTTTAGGTACACCCCCCGGAAGTGAGGCACGTCTTTTGCGGCCTCTAACAGCTGGTAGTTGTCCATCTTTTTTATTAAATTTTAATCCCATTCCCATTTTTGCTTTTGCCTTCATCAAATTTGTCACCGCATAAGCTGCAGCTCTTTCAGCAAGATTTGCGTCATTTGCCGTTACTCTAGTCCAAGCTAAGTCTGCTAATCTCATGTCTGCTTTGTTCCGAGCAGCGGTATCGGGATTATTCATGTAGAATATGTCATGCGCTTTACAATAAGAGTCTAGCTTATTTTTTGGAGGTACATTTTTGGCTAAATTTTGACGTATATTCGTTCCAGGTCCACAGTACCGATATGATGGTATGTGAAGTGGAAATGGAAGATTATTTATAAGAGTATTCAATAACCCTCGACCCCTGTAAGGCTTTAAGAATAAACCTTTGCCCTTTTTACATGTTTTCTTATTATTTTTCACCATTTTTATTATATAAAAAATGTCTTTTATTCAACAAAAACATAAATTTAAAATAGTACATACTAAGGAAAATATACCAAAGAAGTTGGGTCTATTTCCTACCAATATTCGATGTGTTATTTGTGGTCCAAGTGGAAGTGGGAAGACGGTTGTAATTTACAATTTAATTGTGAAAAAGGAAGGATTAAAATTTACAAACTTATATTTAATATCTAAATCTTTAGAACAAGAAAAATATAAAAAAATAATTGAAATATTTAGTTTGTGTGACGAAGTGAAATTACACACGTTTACTGACTGTGAAATCACACCAAATGATGTAAAATCACAGTCAGTTGTTGTATTTGATGACATAAATAGTCAAAATATTACACAATTTTTTTCAATGGGTCGACATAAAAATATTAACTGTTTTTACTTGTGTCAATCTTACAGCAAAGTACATAAACATTTACGTGATAATGTAAATTTCCTAATATTATTTAAACAAGATGATTTAAATTTAAAACATGTATATAACAATCATGTTGGTAATGACTTTTCATTTAACCAATTTAGAAATCTCTGTCATCAATGTTGGGATAAAACTAAATATGGCTTTTTTTGTAATAGACAAAGAAAGGTCAAAGAATAATGGCAAATATAGATTTATGTTTGATCAATTTTATAATGACCAAGCGCAAGAGTATTGATGCCATCTTCCAGAATAAACCTCTTGTCATCGTCAAACGATAGTACTTTCTTATTCATAGTTAAGGTTTGAAGATGATGATTTGTAGATTTAATTCTTGTCACATTCTCATAATAATCTTGCCCAGTTGCAAGACAGTTTAAATAATGTTGATGTCTGAGGAGATGTTTAACTGTAGCACCATCAGCTCCTTTAGCTTTTTTGACCTCTAAAGCTTGCTTGTCTTCTTCATATAACCATTTTAGAGGAATATAAGAATATAACTTTGGTCTTAAACCACAATATTCATACATAATATGACCATCTAATTCGTCTTTAAACTTGCCAGTGACTTTTTTATTTTTATCAGAGTATAAGAAATGGTCTTTACTATATCCAGAGGTATCAAAAAAGTGCAAGTCACATTCTATTTCCTTGTAAAAGTCCTCTGTAACTATAGAATACATTAAAGAATCTGTATCTGTCATAAGAAATCTTTTGTTCTTAAATTTTGACATATAATTATAGTGGAAATCATACATTATTACTTTACTGATATCTAAAATGGTCATTCCTAAATATATCGGCTTATTAAACTTTACAACTAATTTATTTAAATGTATAGCATGTAAATTGTTATCGAACTTTTTGCTACAGTCGAACCTTGGATTAGTGACATATTTAGTTAATAGTGACTCATCCTTGAGATATATATCACGAAACTTGCGTTGGTTCATAATTGTTCGACCAAAGAGACTATTATTTAACAATTTGTAAAAGTCTTTTTCAAAATCATTTTTAGCACATTTGCGTTTTTCAATATTAAAATTAATATAGGGCGCAAGCCATTTAGACTGTCTAAATTTTAAAATTCTATGGTATTTTGTAACAATCAAACCCAATTCTTCATATTTTTGTAATGCTTTATAATGTAAAATATATTTAGTTTTGTCATTTAAATTAGGTATTAATTTGCCATTCATTTTCTCAGGTGCTAATGGATAGTCATTATGTAAATCATGTAAGCTTTTATCATATTTTAAATCAACTTCTAAAATGTATCCAAACTCATCATTTTGATTGTTTTTGTATATTTTGTAGTCTATCTCATTCGTCCAACGAAATCCATCCACGGGTAGTGTCTCACACATAGCTGTGGAGTATAGCGAGTTACAATCTAAATATACTAAATACACACTCTCTTGTTTGGGGTCATAATGTTCACCCATATATCTATTATTGGCTTTAGCGTAACGTGTGGAAATCATACTGACTCCTCCTCTGATTGCACTTTCTATGAACAAATGCATGTCAATATCTTGAAATAATTGTAATTTTATGCCAGTCATTCTAAGACAGGCTTCCCATGTTAGTCCTGGAAGTGAATACATGTGTACGGGGTCAAGTTTGTAATCCTTTAAACACAGGTCTCTAAATGTCTCAAACACATCAGCCAGTAGCAATACATCTGTTTTAATATATAAATCATGATATTCTTGTAAATTATGTATATTAAAATGGGTCCAGATATGTTTTGCATGTTCATATTCGATGGGAGAGATATGTTCTTTAGTTAAAGTACTGTAAAATTTTTCAATTGGAGGTAGAGACTCTGCAAACTTATCTGGTCCTGTCATATATTCATAGGGAAATACACCTTTGCGTTGTAGTAGTGGATTGTCTATAAATCTAAATGTATTTAAATTGGAAGCTAATTTGTATAATGGAAGGGACAGAAAGTTATAGGAATCTAAAAATACTAAATCATCAACAGAGAATGAAATGTACTTTTCCATATCTTTGGCTATGCAATTTAATTTACGATTATATTTTCCCAAGTGTTGCATTATTAAATGTCCATCGTAATTTTTCAAGTTATGGAAGAATACTGGTATTTTCTTTGTTACTTTATAGTTTAAATTACAATCATTGTGGGCAGCTCCACGGTATTGGCCATTTGAATGACAATGTTCTCGTACCCTATCAAAATATAGAGGCTTTTCACAAATATGACAATGTGTTGAGTTTTGGAAAGATGCCTCTTGCTCAGGAGTCATTACAAGGGGAATATATATCGCCATTTGACTTTTAATAAAATCATAAGTCTCAAATAATCTTTCAAAAAACACATCCATAACATTTGCACCACTATATAACTCTTCAGAAATAATCTTAGAATCTTTTACTACGACAAATGCAAATCCCGATGGAATATGTATATTGGAGTTTATAAAGCACTCAAAATCAGCATAAATCACAAATGGGGCTTTAAGTTGATATTTATAATTTTTAAATTGTAATGTATCTTGTTTAGACATTTCCACTCTTTGTGCATCAAAGTTCTTACAATATGTTATATGACATTCTAATTTATCTTTGGTGTAAAAATGTTGTAAACAAAACTTGCAAAAATACTTCTTGTGGTCTTGTTTCGTAGACCGTAGCATTAACCTATCAAAATCACGAATTAAACAGTAATGTGATTTACGACCTTGTAGTAATAATAATAGATCTATGTGAGCATTACTATTCAGTTTGGTTCTTCTTAATGGATATATAAATTTTTGGTCTTCAATTCCAAATACATTAACACTTATATTATTTTGTCTTTCAAATTTATCTATATCAGATATTTTAACAGGATACTTTATGTTTGTCATATTTAACTGATTTTCATAGGGTGCATATTTCGATACCCTTTCAGCATGTTTAGCATTCCTTGGATGTAAAGCTGCTAAAATTGACCAAAGGAAGCATTTATTATCAGCATTCTTTATATTTAAAACTGCTTTTGTCAATTTAATACTTTTTGGTGTGGGGATATATGACTTTGGAGTTAGGGGCTTATACTTGTAAACGTGCAACTGCCAATATTTAGTATGGTCATAAATCCATCCACTGCCTTCGGCTTGATATTTGTGTATGGAAGCATCAATCTTTAAAAGAGCATTTTCAATTTGAGGCTTTAAATCTCTCTTCTCAATGGTTAAGGTAGTAAGGCTTCTAAAATCTGCAATACATTCTTTCTCATTAACTAATTTTCCATTTTGATCTATTGTATATTTTATAAATTTGATTCTCCTTACTAAAGTCCATTTTATCGGTAGAGGACAAGACTGAAGAGTACTTTTAAGTTCAGTTTTAATCGATTCACCAACAAATTTAATCATTGTATATGGACATTTGTTACAAGAATTGATGTGTCTTTTAAAATGACCAACAACATTTCTTTTACAGAAATTACAAGTCTTATGAGTTTGTAATATATGAGATTTTAGAGCCATGTTATTATCACAGATTATATCACAAACTTTGCACAGTTTCACCTTCATTTTATGTATTACCTTGTAGTGGCGAATCAGGTTGCTTTTTTTGGAGAGCGATGCAAAACAATGTTGACATGTAGTCTTCATTTTTATATATGTAATTAAAAAATAGGTTGGCATCTTCTATATAGTAGAAATTACATTTTGACAATTTCAATTAATGAGAAATAATAATTTGAATTAGAATTTTATATTTTAATATTCAAAACAATTTCATACAATAAGATTTGGCAATTGTAATTTTCTAAATCAAAACTAAATCCAAAATCTTAAATAAAAAATACTTTTTAGCAATTCAGATTGCTGAGTCTACATATATACAGAGTGAGTGTTACCTATTTTAAAGGGGACTTGACAAAATTATATAGTATAATTCAGCTAAGTTTTTAAATAATAACTTGTACACACTTTAGACTCAAAGTCCCCCGGTGCATAAAATTTGGCTATGTTTTTAAATAATAACTTGTGCACACTTTTGACTCAAAGTCCCCCCGTGAGTGAGTTTGGCTAAGTTTTTAAATAATAACTTGTGCACACTTTTGACTCAAAGTTCCCCCCGTGAGTAAATTTGGCTAAGTTTTAAAAAAATAACGTGTACAAACTTTTGACTCAAAGTTCCCCCGTGAGTGAATTTGGCTAAGTTTTAAAAAATAACTTGTATATATTTTTGACTCACTTAAAAATAGTAATAACAAAATAAGTTACTTTTTTGGATAGAGAAGCAGCACACAGTTGACATGTAACTAAAAAAACTAAGTTAGCATGTTCTATATGGTGGAAATTACATTTTAGACAATTTCAATTAATGGGAAATAATAATTTAAATCAAAATTTTAAATTTTAATATTCAAAACAATTTAATACAATAAGATTTGGCAATTGTAATTTTCTAAATCAAAACTAAATCCAAAATCTTAAATAAAAATACTTTTTAGCAATTCAGAATACTGAGTCTACATATATACAGAGTGAGTGTTAGTTATAGAGAAGACTATGTTACCTATGTTAAAAGGGACTTGACAAAATTATATAGTGAGTATAATTCGGCTAAGTTTTTTAATAATAACTTGTACACATTTTGACTCAAAGTTCCCCAGTGCGTGAAGTTTGGCTAAGTTTTTAAATAATAACTTGTGCAAACTTTTGACTCAAAGTCCCCCTCATGAGTGAATTTGGCTAAGTTTTTTAAAATAGACTTATATACATTTTAAGTTCCTTAGTGACTGTTCAAAATACTCTAAGTGTTTAAAAATAGATTTATATACATTTTTATAAGTTCCTTAGTGACTCAATTCGGCTAAGTGTTTAAAAATGGACTCGGGAAATTAGCTACACTCCTAAGTTAAAAGAAATACAGAGTATGAGTAGCCTACAAGCATCAATTACATCACCAATTGATCCCATGACCCGACACGCGACAACATATTACATTAGTCTAGCTTAGATGTCAAAGACTTACCATAACAAGAAGATCCAGGTGGAAGAGTTAGTGATGATTCCGTAGAATGCCCCCCTTATATACCACAAAATTGTCTAAATTAATTTAGAACTTAACAATGGAAATTGAACAAACTGAAATTGAACAATTGAATAATTGAGGTCAATCAATCAAACATATTTGGCAATTGTCTAAACCTGCCCCAGACAGACTGGCACCAGACAGGCAGAGAATGTTGACAATTGGTTTTGATTGGGGTCATTAGGTTACACTCACAGTCATTCATTTGAGTCAGGCATAGTTTACGCATAGCCATAAGCATGCCCGAGTTCACGCACAAACCTCACATGATTTTGAAAATATACATGGGAATGGATGTGGATTTGAAATTTTAATAGAGTTTGAACATTTATATAGGCTTGTATTGGACGAGATCTAAATATAGCTGGTCTTTAAAAAAGTGGCCAAAAAATGAGCCATATTCCAGACGTGATTTTTAGTATTAACAAAAGTAGAAAATTTATATAGGGGTGTATAGGTCGAGAGCTGGGTCTTTAAAAAAAGTGGCCAAAAAAAGCTCTTCCATTTTTTTCTCATTTTTCCCCTATAAAAAGTGCCCTAAAAGTGCCTCTAAAACGCCGAAAGTGGGGTCATATTGTCCTATTATATCTACTTAAATAGTATAATTTATATAACTAAATAGTATGCGTAAGAGAATCTGAATCTGAATCTGAAACCCGAATGAAGAATTAATTCCGGTAAGCAGGTGCCTGCGCAGCGGCTCGGAAACCGGCGGCCACTATGGATGGACACATCCATTTAAATGCATGTGATATTGTTGCCGCCGAAAATCGTAATCTGAATCTGAATCTGAATCGGCGCGCACTCTGGACGTACCGTAAGCCTTGACAGTAACCGTCGATTTCGACGGGTTTCACTTAGTGTATATATATAACCGAGATGTTTCACGTTTTTTAGATACATTTTTAGAGTTTTTAGATTCTTTTTTTTAGTTTGTCCAATAATCGTCTTCATGCCCACTACTACTAGGTCTGGCTAGTTTACGTGCGAAGCTTTCCAGCAATCGCCGTTTTCCAACTACGATATGACGGAAATATTAGTTAACGTTATAAAATCACTAAAATGATGAAAAATATTTGGCACCACCCGAGTACCCGTCTTCGTACGGAGTTGGCGTATAAAATAGTAATTGCAGTTATACTCAGGCTTTGCGTTAGCAATGGGAGAGGATACGGTTTAAGTAAATTTGGTTCTTTTAATATAGTATAGCACATCTAACATAATATTCTACCACTGCACCCAAACATAGAAAAGGTAAAGTTAACACAGCTTTGTGTTGGTGCTTGGTTCAAATAAGCTGTTGTTATTAGTGCAAAAAGAATTAGTGAAGTAATTCTTTACTGAAGTAATACTTTAGATTTACTGTTGGTAAACCTTATAACTTGTTAATGCTATTGAATATAGTAGAAATAACTTCTTGATCAGCATTGTTCGTGTTATTAAATTTACGGGAAGTAAATAAAAGAAACGTCTTATAACACTTAACACATATATTTACGCTTAAATACTGTTACTCACAAGAAGGTTAATATACAAAAAGGATGGTAAGCGGTGATAGATTTCGATTGGACACTCCAATCATCATCAGACCCAATAGGCGAAAGTAATTTTTCTATAATATGCAATAACATTTTATAACATGCAATAACATTCTTTGCAGTCATCACAAAGTTAAGTCCATGTTTCCTACAAAAATAGTCGCACTTCGGCTCATATCATTGTTATTTTTTTGTGGGAATCTTCAAATTATTGGACGTTTTCTTCATCGTATAGGTTGTTAAATAAAAATATTAAATTACATTTAAATGAAATCATCATCATCTAGTCATTACGTGTAAACTAGCTGTTCTGAATTATACGCAGTTTTAAATGACTACTCGATTACCGTAAGTAAGACGGGCTAACACCTCGTCATATATTAAAACGTGACAGGGTGATTCTGAATGAATTACTTGACGGAATTTCACGATTTTTGTGTTTAAATAAATATAATTTTGATAAGTAAGGAATGTCATTGTGGTTTTGTCATTGATTATAGGAAATAAGTAAGATTCTATAACCATTGCTATACGAATCGATGCTCACGAGCTTTAAAAAAAGCTTATGAAAATTTCTTTTGCTACTAAAGTTTTTTAGGAAAGGTTGGGAAAATACAATGATCAGATGTTTTAATTTATCTTATCAGCTTTTTCTTTACAATACATTTTGAGCTGCTTAAACTATGCTTGAATTAGGAATAGAAATATTGATATATGTAACTACATACATTTTTAATGGACTACTCGATTCCCGTACGTAGGACGGGCCGACACTACTGTTGCCACTGGTTAGGGTTCCATTATCGTGTTAACGAAACCAATCACGAAAAAAAAAAACTTTTCATCAGCATTGGTATAGGTACATATTTTTGGTAAGTGAATCGTAAAGAAACGGAAGCTACCTCTAGGGTTTACTGTTATAGATTCTCCCTTTACTACGCATATAAGGCTACATATTATTTCAGCCTTTTTTTTCCTTGGAGCAACAGGCAGTAGGTACGCCTACCTGGTTATAATCTCCAAATAATATGTATTGCCTGTACGAACCATCTGTATTTCTTTCTAACAACATTTACAGCTTCTACTCAGTTCGTGGCATAAGGACGTGAATCCTCTGATCTGTTAACCAACAGATGCGTTCTGTCTGTTTCTTATCTGCACCTCTGATAATTTCCTCCAAACAATAACACTAGGTTCAACGTCAACTATGTCCAAGGCTATGGTGTATAAAATAAGAGCATGATCGTTGTGATTTCGAATATTACATATGTCAAGACTTTTAATAATCGAACTAAAATCAAAGAGAAAATAATTGAATAAAAAATATGGGTTAAGATCATATTACATCTATGTTCAAAATGTTGACTTCTGAGCTCTAGAACAAAAACCAAGTTCAAGTTTACACCCAGGCCACGTCTTTAATCTAACGTTTTTAAACTGTGTCAAATTTGGACAAAAGTCGGCGTTAAAACACCATCGTCAGCTTTAGGTACTTGTAAAGTTGATCAGTTGTAAACATCGTAAAAAGATAAAGACCCTCCTATTATACATATATAAGACTAGTAGTTACCCGGCACGCGTTGTGTAATATAATATTAACTAGTGGCTTGTATAGGGACATAAGTCCCTAAAGAGATAATAATATGAAAAAATTATTCTAATATTTAAACAAACTAAGAAATATATTATCTATGTGTCATAATAGATATCGCTGTACGCCATATCTTTTGTGTAAAAAAGAGTTGTTTGTCTTTGTTTGTTGATGTTTTTTTTTTTTTCATTAAATCAATCGAATCACTACTTAGGTTTAACCGTTTTAACTCTGCTAAAGGCAGCAAACATATGATTGTTTGTGAATTAATATGCTGGTTTATTTAGGTAGCTTTGGTCTTGTTGTTAATGGTGATAAAAAAGACTTCCCTAACTGGAATTTTGGAAATTGTCTTCGTCAAATATGAAAAGGCAAATAAAGGTGTGTATCCCTACCCAGTTAATATTTAAGTGTATACTCCTTTTGTTAAGGCTTAAACACATTAGGGCAAAGTAAAAAAGCATCCTATTGACCAAGCTTAATCCTAAATTTTTTCTGATCAACATAAAAAAATTATAACTAGTGTAAGTTTATGTGGTGGTATTCCTGTTAAAGGTGCGATTGAAATTCTATCAAATTTGGCTTAATCATCGGCTGATTCTTAATTTTTTGCGAGCAACAGACAGTACCTGTTTAAATCTCCAAAAAATATTATTTTCCTCCAATTGGAACTTGTTATAGTACTTACTTAATTAACAATTTCCTGTACGAACCTATTCAATTTATCAATCAATTGGCACCTTTCAACTGTCAGAAGGGGAGCATCCCACATATGCCCAAGTTTATATCTACGGACGTCGAAACCACTGTTCAAGAAAGAATGCTAAACAAAGCTAATGGCTCTTTCAGCACTGAACTCATGCACATTTTGACTCAAAATTTGGTTAATATTAATCCATACGCACAAGTTTTCAGCATGATGAGCTCCGTCCTGCAAAATACTCCTAAGCAAAAAGACCTTAGCATGCATATTGCATATAGCCTACGATCGAGCTCAAGACCAACGCCGATACAACGACGCAACTTCTAACGACGTTGCTATAATATCCTAATTTATTATTCGTGCGAATTCGCACGGGTTCACCTAGTCTTAAATTTAAAATAAAGAAAGTGATGAATAAATCTAGAACATATGTTTTGAATTAAAAACAAAGCAGAAGTTTTTCATTTAATCTTCAATCGTTAATTAGGCCTTTAGTCACTGTGGTTATTTCATGTTAAACGTTAAAAATACACAAATTTGAAAAGTTTCACAGTAAAATAATCCACATTCTATAACGTAACAAAAGTCTTAATTATTATAGGTAGCGTTATCCCTGGTTTTATACAGGGCGAGTTTTAAATGAGTTCCCCCCAACTTTTTCTACATTTCTAGAGATATCAACTCCGGACCACGTCAGATCATTGTAGAGTAGTAAGTACTTCATTTTGACTGGGTTAAAATTTTTGGTCGCCATCTTGGATCCGCCATATTGGATACAAAGTTATTTTATCAAATGAAAAGGTAGGGTTGTGACCCACCGTTCCAAACAACATCCTTACCTACCCTTAATACGATGTTGCAATCCGTTTTTGAAAATATTGATCAATTCTACAGTTATGAGAACTTTTTATAACTTTATTTTGAGCCTATTTTAACATTGTGCATTTACAAACTAAGGCCATAATCTCAAAATTAGTGCTAGTAAAGATAAGTGCACCATTCATTGTCGACCTATTTTCCAGTAGCACATTGTGCATTACTTACCATAAATAATTGCGTAGTTTTGTAATGCAAATATATAGCATCTATATTTCCAAGAATATAGATATTGCCATCATACAATATCATATGTATTTTCCTAATCTAATTGGAAACTAGTTTTCCTTGTCTCAACTAATTTGAGAGAACGGTTGGGTGTAGTAACTTGGTTTTTGTATCTCCAAAGAAAGGTTGGTTTGTAGATGAGCCAACAAAAGAGAAATGAGCTAATGCCCCAGAGGCCTTAATAGTGTAAAGAAAAGAGTTGTTTACATTATGAGTATATGGTTATGTTACACTATCTTATTCTAAAATAGTTGTTAATATTAAAACTGTAGTAGCAGTTACCCAGCGCGCGTTGCTGCACTTAACTACTATTACAGTAATTTAAATGATAATCTTTTTACTATGATAAATAACAACAATAGGGATACCAATTGACAATAATTAAATGTGTTATTATTTGTACTTTGTGTGAAAATCATACATTTCCTAAAATTAAACCTGTGATACTCAGAGATGCCATTGTGCCTTATTAATCGTAATTTAAAAAACAAGAACCAAAGGAAATTGTAGTCACTTAAATTCCAAGGGTGGTTCAGATTAAATCATCGGTATTCTTTGGATTGGATTAAGATTATATATCCTTTGAACGTACCGCTGATGATTTTTTCTTCGGTCAAGATTCGTTTCATTTTTGTATACGTCAGTCTGATTCCACTATCAGACAGTAAATGCGCCGCGAGCCTGCAGATTGGGGAACGCAACATCCATCACTTTTGGAGCGAACGATCTTGGAGTGAATGCAACAGTTTATTATGATTGCATATTTCAATAATACTGCTCGTTCACTCCAATGTGCATTCGATCCAATGTACAGTGCACTTTAAAATTTGTATTTTGCACAGGCCCGTCTACTTCTGGAACTGACTGTACCCTTTGGATCGAATGAACATTGGAGTGAACGAACAGGAAAATAAATTGTAAAAATAATTTTTGGAGTGAATGATCTTGGAGTGAATGCAATAGACCCTATATAACAGGGTTAGTAAAAAGTGTGGAGACCCCCTGTTATTTTTTTTTAACGGCCCATACTAGAAAAACTAAACTCGGCACACCTTTATGGCATGTTATGAAGTACTTTTTGGGCACAACCACCACTTGGTGTACATCCCCAAAATGGGGGATTGAGGGGGAAACTAAAAAAATTCAAATACAAAGACCCATCGAGTGACCCCTCATTTTGAAGGTCCTGGTAAAAGAAAACGAACAACGCAAATTAAATGTCTCTATTTAATCCAGTAAAAAATTACAGCCAATTCAAATTATCAAAAAATTAAATTTAACTTACAGCTTTCCAAGTCTGGAGACCCCCTGTAAAGTTTGTAACGGCTCACAATGGGAAAACTAAACTCTACACAACTTTTTGGCATGTTATGAAGTACTTTTTAAGCCTAATAGCCACTTGGTTCCCAAACCCAAAATGGGGGATTTTAGGGGAAACTCAAAATTTTTAAATGTTAAGCCACATCGAGTGACCATTTTGAAGGTCATAATAAAATAAAACTAAAAACGCAAATTAGAGGTCTCTATCTAAACACAGTAAAATATGGCAGCCAATTGAATATAAAATTGTTATTTCAGTTATTTCAGTATGTTTTATTTAAGTTTTTTCTGATTCCTGTATTGAGATAGAAACCTCTACTTTGCGTTGTTAGTTTTCTTTTACCAGGACCTTCAAAATTAGGGGTCACTCGATGGGGCTTATAATTTAAAATTTTTGAGTTTCCCCCGAAATCCACCGTTTTGGGGATGTACACCAAGTGGCGGTTATGCCCAAAAAGTACTTCATAACGTGCCATAAAGGTGTTATGAAGTTCGTGTTCCATTTGAACTAGATATCCTCATTCCCCCTAAGATACGTTGATTAACAACAATGCATGTAAATGTCACTATTAACGGATTACGTAGCCTAACAATTTACTGTATTTGCTTTTTGGAAATGCAGCATTGCTTTGTCATTTGCAATATTCGTCGCCAATGAAGCCGCATTAAATTCATAAAAAAGAAGATAAACCAGTTAACATAGGAATAATAACTTATATGACGGACGGATATGCCTCTATCGCAGCAGAGTCGCTAGTCTCGCCGTGCACGGTCGCAGGACCTCGGTAATGACATTCATTAGCGTAGCTGTAAAATGAGTGCTTGCGCGAGTTTCAGAGCGATCTGGACGGCGCACTCTGAACTACCACAAGCACTCCGACACACTCTGTAGTCAAATTGTCACTATTGAGGTCCCTCCCCGATTTGGAAAAAAACATCGAAATATACATATTTTAGGTCCATATTTAACGAAAATCATGCCAGATACAACCGAGGTCCCGAGTGCGAGACCTCGTTTGTGTGGTGAGACCTCGTTCGTGCTT
Source organism: Macrosteles quadrilineatus (assembly GCF_028750875.1). Lineage (NCBI taxonomy): Eukaryota > Metazoa > Arthropoda > Insecta > Hemiptera > Cicadellidae > Macrosteles > Macrosteles quadrilineatus. Next base: position 131,396 of record NW_026542785.1, on the reverse strand, counting down.
GTATGGCTGGCATCAGGACCTCGTTCATGCACCCATACAAACTCACTTGTACAACCTTTTACACAATTGTAAAACCTTGTACACACTTGTACATTCTTGTACAAACTTGTACTTACTTGTACAACCTTGTACAAACTTGTACACACTTGTACAAACTTTTACATCCTTGTATACATTTGTACACCCTTGTACACACTTGTACAACCTTGTACAAACCTGTACACCCTTGTACACACTTGTACAAGCTTGTACACGATTGTACACCCTTGTACACACTTGTGCACCCTTGTACACACTTGTACACCCTTGTACACACATGTACAACCTTTTACAAACTTGTACACACTTGTACAAACTTGTACATTCTTGTACATACTTGTACAACCTTGTAAACACTTGTACAAAATTGTACAAACCTGTACACCCTTGTACACACTTGTACAAGCTTGTACACACTTGTACAAGCTTGTACACACTTGTACACCCTTGTACAAACTTGTGCACCCTTGTACACTTTTGTACACCCTTGTATACATTTGTACAAACTTGTACAAACTTGTACACACTTGTACAAACTTGTACACACTTGTACAAACTTGTACACCCTTGTACACACTTGTACAACCTTGTACACACTTGTACAACCTTGTACAAACCTGTACACCCTTGTACACACTTGTACAAGCTTGTACACGATTGTACACTCTTGTACACACTTGTGCAACCTTGTACACACTTGTACAACCTTGTACACACTTGTACAACCTTGTACACACTTGTTCAAGCTTGTACACACTTGTACAACCTTGTACAAACTTGTACACACTTGTACAAAATTGTACATTCTTGTACATACTTGTACACCCTTGTACACACTTGTACAACCTTGTACAAGACTGTACATCCTTGTACACACTTGTACAAGCTTGTACACACTTGTACACCCTTGTACAAACTTGTGCACCCTTGTACACTTTTGTACACCCTTGTACACATTTGTACAACCTTGTACAAACTTGTACACACTTGTACAAACTTGTACACACTTGTACAAACTTGTGTACACTTGTACAACCTTGTACACACTTGTACAACCTTGTACACACTTGTACAACTTTGTACACACTTGTACAACCTCGTACACACATGTACAACCTTTTACAAACTTGTACACACTTGTACAAACTTGTACATTCTTGTTCATACTTGTACACCCTTGTAAACACTTGTACAACCTTGTACAAGACTGTACATCCTTGTACACACTTGTACAAGCTTGTACAAACTTGTACAAGCTTGTACACACTTGTACAAGCTTGTACAAACTTGTACAAGCTTGTACACACTTGTACACCCTTGTACAAACTTGTGCACCCTTGTACACTTTTGTACACCCTTGTATACATTTGTACAAACTTGTACAAACTTGTACACACTTGTACAAACTTGTACACACTTGTACAAACTTGTACACACTTGTACAAACTTGTACACACTTGTACAAACTTGTACACCCTTGTACACACTTGTACAACCTTGTACACACTTGTACAACCTTGTACAAAACTGTACTACTTGTACACACTTGTACAAGCTTGTACACGATTGTACACTCTTGTACACACTTGTGCAACCTTGTACGCACTTGTACAATCTTGTACACACTTGTACAACCTTGTACACACTTGTTCAAGCTTGTACACACTTGTACAACCTTTTACAAACTTGTACACACTTGTACAAAATTGTACATTCTTGTACATACTTGTACACCCTTGTACACACTTGTACAAGCTTGTACAAACTTGTACAAGCTTGTACAAACTTGTACAAGCTTGTACACACTTGTACAAGCTTGTACACACTTGTACACCCTTGTACAAACTTGTGCACCCTTGTACACTTTTGTACACCCTTGTACACATTTGTACAACCTTGTACAAACTTGTACACACTTGTACAAACTTGTACACACTTGTACAAACTTGTGTACACTTGTACAACCTTGTACACACTTGTACAACCTTGTACACACTTGTACAACCTTGTACACACTTGTACAACCTCGTACACACTTGTACAACCTTGTACACACTTGTACAACCTTGTACACAATTGTAAAACCTTGTACACACTTGTACAACCTTGTACACACTTGTACACCCTTGTACACACTTGTACAAAATTTTACATTCTTGTACATACTTGTACACCCTTGTACACACTTGTACAACCTTGTACAAACCTGTACACCCTTGTACACACTTGTACAAGCTTGTACACACTTGTACAAGGTTGTACACACTTGTACAAGCTTGTACACACTTGTACACCCTTGTACAAACTTGTGCACCCTAAAACACTTTTGTACACCCTTGTACACATTTGTACAACCTTGTACAAACTTAAACACACTTGTACAAACATGTACACACTTGAACAACCTTGTACACACTTGTACAACCTTGTACACACTTGTACAAGCTTGTACACACTTGTACAACCTTGTACACACTTGTACAACCTTGTACACACTTGTACAACCTTGTACACACTTGTACAACCTTGTACACACTTGTACAACCTTGTACACACTTGTACAACCTTGTACACACTTGTACAACCTTGTACACACTTGTACAACCTTTTACACAATTGTAAAACCTTGTACACACTTGTACATTCTTGTACAAACTTGTACTTACTTGTACAACCTTGTACAAACTTGTACACACTTGTACAAACTTTTACATCCTTGTATACATTTGTACACCCTTGTACACACTTGTACAACCTTGTACAAACCTGTACACCCTTGTACACACTTGTACAAGCTTGTACACGATTGTACACCCTTGTACACACTTGTGCACCCTTGTACACACTTGTACACCCTTGTACACACATGTACAACCTTTTACAAACTTGTACACACTTGTACAAACTTGTACATTCTTGTACATACTTGTACACCCTTGTAAACACTTGTACAAAATTGTACAAACCTGTACACCCTTGTACACACTTGTACAAGCTTGTACACACTTGTACAAGCTTGTACACACTTGTACACCCTTGTACAAACTTGTGCACCCTTGTACACTTTTGTACACCCTTGTATACATTTGTACAAACTTGTACAAACTTGTACACACTTGTACAAACTTGTACACACTTGTACAAACTTGTACACCTTTGTACACACTTGTACAACCTTGTACACACTTGTACAACCTTGTACAAACCTGTACACCCTTGTACACACTTGTACAAGCTTGTACACGATTGTACACTCTTGTACACACTTGTGCAACCTTGTACACACTTGTACAACCTTGTACACACATGTTCAAGCTTGTACACACTTGTACAACCTTGTACACACTTGTACAACCTTGTACACACTTGTACAACCTTTTACAAACTTGTACACACTTGTACAAAATTGTACATTCTTGTACATACTTGTACACCCTTGTACACACTTGTACAACCTTGTACAAACCTGTACACCCTTGTACACACTTGTACAAGCTTGTACACACTTGTACAAGCTTGTACACACTTGTACACCCTTGTACAAACTTGTGCACCCTTGTACACTTTTGTACACCCTTGTACACATTTGTACAACCTTGTACAAACTTGTACACACTTGTACAAACTTGTACACACTTGTACAAACTTGTGTACACTTGTACAACCTTGTACACACTTGTACAACCTTGTACACACTTGTACAACCTTGTACACACTTGTACAACCTCGTACACACTTGTACAACCTTGTACACACTTGTACAACCTTGTACACAATTGTAAAACCTTGTACACACTTTTACAACCTTGTACACACTTGTACACCCTTGTACACACTTGTACAAAATTTTACATTCTTGTACATACTTGTACACCCTTGTACACACTTGTACTAGCTTGTACACACTTGTACAAGCTTGTACACACTTGTACAAGCTTGTACACACTTGTACACCCTTGTACAAACTTGTGCACCCTTGAACACTTTTGTACACCCTTGTACACATTTGTACAACCTTGTACAAACTTAAACACACTTGTACAAACATGTACACACTTGAACAACCTTGTACACACTTGTACAAACCTTGTACACACTTGTACAAGCTTGTACACACTTGTACAACCTTCTACACACTTGTACAACCTTGTACACACTTGTACAAGCTTGTACACACTTGTACAACCTTGTACACACTTGTACAACCTTGTACAAACCTGTACACCCTTGTACACACTTGTACAAGCTTGTACACGATTGTACACCCTTGTACACACTTGTGCACCCTTGTACACACTTGTACACCCTTGTACACACTTGTACAACCTTTTACATACTTGTACACACTTGTACAAACTTGTACATTCTTGTACATACTTGTACAACCTTGTAAACACTTGTACAAAATTGTACAAACCTGTACACCCTTGTACACACTTGTACAAGCTTGTACACACTTGTACAAGCTTGTACACACTTGTACACCCTTGTACAAACTTGTGCACCCTTGTACACTTTTGTACACCCTTGTATACATTTGTACAAACTTGTACAAACTTGTACACACTTGTACAAACTTGTACACACTTGTACAAACTTGTACACCCTTGTACACACTTGTACAACCTTGTACACACTTGTACAACCTTGTACACACTTGTACAACCTTGTACACACTTGTACAACCTTGTACAAACCTGTACACCCTTGTACACACTTGTACAAGCTTGTACACGATTGTACACTCTTGTACACACTTGTGCAACCTTGTACACACTTGTACAACCTTGTACACACTTGTACAACCTTGTACAAGACTGTACATCCTTGTACACACTTGTACAAGCTTGTACAAACTTGTACAAGCTTGTACACACTTGTACAAGCTTGTACACACTTGTACACCCTTGTACAAACTTGTGCACCCTTGTACACTTTTGTACACCCTTGTACACATTTGTACAACCTTGTACAAACTTGTACACACTTGTACAAACTTGTACACACTTGTACAAACTTGTGTACACTTGTACAACCTTGTACACACTTGTACAACCTTGTACACACTTGTACAACCTTGTACACACTTGTACAACCTCGTACACACATGTACAACCTTTTACAAACTTGTACACACTTGTACAAACTTGTACATTCTTGTTCATACTTGTACACCCTTGTAAACACTTGTACAACCTTGTACAAGACTGTACATCCTTGTACACACTTGTACAAGCTTGTACAAACTTGTACAAGCTTGTACACACTTGTACAAGCTTGTACACACTTGTACAAGCTTGTACACACTTGTACACCCTTGTACAAACTTGTGCACCCTTGTACACTTTTGTACACCCTTGTATACATTTGTACAAACTTGTACAAACTTGTACACACTTGTACAAACTTGTACACACTTGTACAAACTTGTACACACTTGTACAAACTTGTACACACTTGTACAAACTTGTACACCCTTGTACACACTTGTACAACCTTGTACACACTTGTACAACCTTGTACAAAACTGTACTACTTGTACACACTTGTACAAGCTTGTACACGATTGTACACTCTTGTACACACTTGTGCAACCTTGTACGCACTTGTACAACCTTGTACACACTTGTACAACCTTGTACACACTTGTTCAAGCTTGTACACACTTGTACAACCTTTTACAAACTTGTACACACTTGTACAAAATTGTACATTCTTGTACATACTTGTACACCCTTGTACACACTTGTACAAGCTTGTACAAACTTGTACAAGCTTGTACAAACTTGTACAAGCTTGTACACACTTGTACAAGCTTGTACACACTTGTACACCCTTGTACAAACTTGTGCACCCTTGTACACTTTTGTACACCCTTGTACACATTTGTACAACCTTGTACAAACTTGTACACACTTGTACAAACTTGTACACACTTGTACAAACTTGTACACACTTGTACAAACTTGTGTACACTTGTACAACCTTGTACACACTTGTACAACCTTGTACACACTTGTACAACCTTGTACACACTTGTACAACCTCGTACACACTTGTACAACCTTGTACACACTTGTACAACCTTGTACACAATTGTAAAACCTTGTACACACTTGTACAACCTTGTACACACTTGTACACCCTTGTACACACTTGTACAAAATTTTACATTCTTGTACATACTTGTACACCCTTGTACACACTTGTACAACCTTGTACAAACCTGTACACCCTTGTACACACTTGTACAAGCTTGTACACACTTGTACAAGCTTGTACACACTTGTACACCCTTGTACAAACTTGTGCACCCTAAAACACTTTTGTACACCCTTGTACACATTTGTACAACCTTGTACAAACTTAAACACACTTGTACAAACATGTACACACTTGAACAACCTTGTACACACTTGTACAACCTTGTACACACTTGTACAAGCTTGTACACACTTGTACAACCTTGTACACACTTGTACAACCTTGTACACACTTGTACAACCTTGTACACACTTGTACAACCTTGTACACACTTGTACAACCTTGTACACACTTGTACAACCTTGTACACACTTGTACAACCTTGTACACACTTGTACAACCTTTTACACAATTGTAAAACCTTGTACACACTTGTACATTCTTGTACAAACTTGTACTTACTTGTACAACCTTGTACAAACTTGTACACACTTGTACAAACTTTTACATCCTTGTATACATTTGTACACCCTTGTACACACTTGTACAACCTTGTACAAACCTGTACACCCTTGTACACACTTGTACAAGCTTGTACACGATTGTACACCCTTGTACACACTTGTGCACCCTTGTACACACTTGTACACCCTTGTACACACATGTACAACCTTTTACAAACTTGTACACACTTGTACAAACTTGTACATTCTTGTACATACTTGTACACCCTTGTAAACACTTGTACAAAATTGTACAAACCTGTACACCCTTGTACACACTTGTACAAGCTTGTACACACTTGTACAAGCTTGTACACACTTGTACACCCTTGTACAAACTTGTGCACCCTTGTACACTTTTGTACACCCTTGTATACATTTGTACAAACTTGTACAAACTTGTACACACTTGTACAAACTTGTACACACTTGTACAAACTTGTACACCCTTGTACACACTTGTACAACCTTGTACACACTTGTACAACCTTGTACAAACCTGTACACCCTTGTACACACTTGTACAAGCTTGTACACGATTGTACACTCTTGTACACACTTGTGCAACCTTGTACACACTTGTACAACCTTGTACACACTTGTTCAAGCTTGTACACACTTGTACAACCTTGTACACACTTGTACAACCTTGTACACACTTGTACAACCTTTTACAAACTTGTACACACTTGTACAAAATTGTACATTCTTGTACATACTTGTACACCCTTGTACACACTTGTACAACCTTGTACAAACCTGTACACCCTTGTACACACTTGTACAAGCTTGTACACACTTGTACAAGCTTGTACACACTTGTGCACCCTTGTACAAACTTGTGCACCCTTGTACACTTTTGTATACCCTTGTACACATTTGTACAACCTTGTACAAACTTGTACACACTTGTACAAACTTGTACACACTTGTACAAACTTGTGTACACTTGTACAACCTTGTACACACTTGTACAACCTTGTACACACTTGTACAACCTTGTACACACTTGTACAACCTCGTACACACTTGTACAACCTTGTACACACTTGTACAACCTTGTACACAATTGTAAAACCTTGTACACACTTTTACAACCTTGTACACACTTGTACACCCTTGTACACACTTGTACAAAATTTTACATTCTTGTACATACTTGTACACCCTTGTACACACTTGTACAGCCTTGTACAAACCTGTACACCCTTGTACACACTTGTACAAGCTTGTACACACTTGTACAAGCTTTTACACACTTGTACAAGCTTGTACACACTTGTACACCCTTGTACAAACTTGTGCACCCTTGAACACTTTTGTACAACCTTGTACACATTTGTACAACCTTGTACAAACTTAAACACACTTGTACAAACATGTACACACTTGAACAACCTTGTACACACTTGTACAAACCTTGTACACACTTGTACAAGCTTGTACACACTTGTACAACCTTCTACACACTTGTACAACCTTGTACACACTTGTACAAGCTTGTACACACTTGTACAACCTTGTACACACTTGTACAACCTTGTACAAACCTGTACACCCTTGTACACACTTGTACAAGCTTGTACACGATTGTACACCCTTGTACACACTTGTGCACCCTTGTACACACTTGTACACCCTTGTACACACTTGTACAACCTTTTACATACTTGTACACACTTGTACAAACTTGTACATTCTTGTACATACTTGTACACCCTTGTAAACACTTGTACAACCTTGTACAAACCTGTACACCCTTGTACACACTTGTACAAGCTTGTACACACTTGTACAAGCTTGTACACACTTGTACACCCTTGTACAAACTTGTGCACCCTTGTACACTTTTGTACACCCTTGTATACATTTGTACAAACTTGTACAAACTTGTACACACTTGTACAAACTTGTACACACTTGTACAAACTTGTACACCCTTGTACACACTTGTACAACATTGTACACACTTGTACAACCTTGTACACACTTGTACAACCTTGTACAAACCTGTACACCCTTGTACACACTTGTACAAGCTTGTACACGATTGTACACTCTTGTACACACTTGTGCAACCTTGTACACACTTGTACAACCTTGTACACACTTGTACAACCTTGTACACACTTGTTCAAGCTTGTACACACTTGTACAACCTTGTACACACTTGTACAACCTTGTACACACTTGTACACCCTTGTACACACTTGTACAACCTTTTACAAACTTGTACACACTTGTACAAAATTGTACATTCTTGTACATACTTGTACACCCTTGTACACAATTGTACACCCTTGTACACATTTGTACAAACTTGTACAAACTTGTACACACTTGTACAAACTTGTACACACTTATACAAACTTGTGTACACTTGTACAACCTTGTACACACTTGTACAACCTTGTACACACTTGTACAACCTTGTACACACTTGTACAACCTTGTACACACTTGTACAACCTTGTACACAATTGTAAAACCTTGTACACACGTGTACAACCTTGTACAAACTTGTACACACTTGTACAACCTTGTACACACTTGTACAACCTTGTACACACTTGTACAACCTCGTACACACTTGTACAACCTTGTACACACTTGTACAACCTTGTACACAATTGTAAAACCTTGTACACACTTGTACAACCTTGTACACACTTGTACACCCTTGTACACACTTGTACAAAATTTTACATTCTTGTACATACTTGTACACCCTTGTACACACTTGTACAACCTTGTACAAACCTGTACACCCTTGAACACACTTGTACAAGCTTGTACACACTTGTACACCCTTGTACAAACTTGTGCACCCTTGAACACTTTTGTACACCCTTGTACACATTTGTACAACCTTGTACACACTTGTACACCCTTGTACAAACTTGTGCACCCTTGAACACTTTTGTACACCCTTGTACACACTTGTACAACCTTTTACACACTTGTACAAGCTTGTACACACTTGTACAACCTTGTACACACTTGTACAACCTTGTACACACTTGTACAAGCTTGTACACACTTGTACAACCTTGTACACACTTGTACAACCTTTTACACAATTGTAAAACCTTGTACACACTTGTATATTCTTGTACAAACTTGTACTTACTTGTACAACCTTGTACAAACTTGTACACACTTGTACAAACTTTTACATCCTTGTATACATTTGTACACCCTTGTACACACTTGTACAACCTTGTACAAACCTGTACACCCTTGTACACACTTGTACAAGCTTGTACACGATTGTACACCCTTGTACACACTTGTGCACCCTTGTACACACTTGTACACCCTTGTACACACATGTACAACCTTTTACAAACTTGTACACACTTGTACAAACTTGTACATTCTTGTACATACTTGTACACCCTTGTAAACACTTGTACAAAATTGTACAAGACTGTACACCCTTGTACACACTTGTACAAGCTTGTACACACTTGTACAAGCTTGTACACACTTGTACAAGCTTGTACACACTTGTACACCCTTGTACAAACTTGTGCACCCTTGTACACTTTTGTACACCCTTGTATACATTTGTACAAACTTGTACAAACTTGTACACACTTGTACAAACTTGTACACACTTGTACAAACTTGTACACCCTTGTACACACTTGTACAACCTTGTACACACTTGTACAACCTTGTACAAACCTGTACACCCTTGTACACACTTGTACAACCTTGTACAAACCTGTACACCCTTGTACACACTTGTACAAGCTTGTACATGATTGTACACTCTTGTACACACTTGTGCAACCTTGTACACACTTGTACAACCTTGTACACACTTGTACAACCTTGTACACACTTGTTCAAGCTTGTACACACTTGTACAACCTTGTACACACTTGTACACCCTTGTACACACTTGTACAACCTTTTACAAACTTGTACACACTTGTACAAAATTGTACATTCTTGTACATACTTGTACACCCTTGTACACACTTGTACAACCTTGTACAAACCTGTACACCCTTGTACACACTTGTACAAGCTTGTACACACTTGTACACCCTTGTACAAACTTGTGCACCCTTGTACACTTTTGTACACCCTTGTACACATTTGTACAACCTTGTACAAACTTGTACACACTTGTACAAACTTGTACACACTTGTACAAACTTGTGTACACTTGTACAACCTTGTACACACTTGTACAACCTTGTACACACTTGTACAACCTTGTACACACTTGTACAAACTCGTACACACTTGTACAACCTTGTACACACTTGTACAACCTTGTACACAATTGTAAAACCTTGTACACACTTGTACAACCTTGTACACACTTGTACACCCTTGTACACACTTGTACAAAATTTTACATTCTTGTACATACTTGTACACCCTTGTACACACTTGTACAACCTTGTACAAACCTGTACACCCTTGTACACACTTGTACAAGCTTATACACACTTGTACAAGCTTGTACACACTTGTACAAGCTTGTACACACTTGTACACCCTTGTACAAACTTGTGCACCCTTGAACACTTTTGTACACCCTTGTACACATTTGTACAACCTTGTACAAACTTAAACACACTTGTACAAACATGTACACACTTGAACAACCTTGTACACACTTGTACAACCTTGTACACACTTGTACAAGCTTGTACACACTTGTACAACCTTGTACACACTTGTACAACCTTGTACACACTTGTACAAGCTTGTACACACTTGTACAACCTTGTACACACTTGTACAACCTTTTACACAATTGTAAAACCTTGTACACACTTGTACATTCTTGTACAAACTTGTACACACTTGTACAAACTTTTACATCCTTGTATACATTTGTACACACTTGTACACACTTGTACAAACTTGTACAAACCTGTACACCCTTGTACACACTTGTACAAGCTTGTACACGATTGTACACCCTTGTACACACTTGTGCACCCTTGTACACACTTGTACACCCTTGTACACACATGTACAACCTTTTACAAACTTGTACACACTTGTACAAACTTGTACATTCTTGTACATACTTGTACACCCTTGTAAACACTTGTACAAAATTTTACAAACCTGTACACCCTTGTACACACTTGTACAAGCTTGTACACACTTGTACAAGCTTGTACACACTTGTACACCCTTGTACAAACTTGTGCACCCTTGTACACTTTTGTACACCCTTGTATACATTTGTACAAACTTGTACAAACTTGTACACACTTGTACAAACTTGTACACACTTGTACAAACTTGTACACCCTTGTACACACTTGTACAACCTTGTACACACTTGTACAACCTTGTACAAACCTGTACACCCTTGTACACACTTGTACAAGCTTGTACACGATTGTACACTCTTGTACACACTTGTGCAACCTTGTACACACTTGTACAACCTTGTACACACTTGTACATTCTTGTACAAACTTGTACTTACTTGTACAACCTTGTACAAACTTGTACACACTTGTACAAACTTTTACATCCTTGTATACATTTGTACACCCTTGTACACACTTGTACAACCTTGTACAAACCTGTACACCCTTGTACACACTTGTACAAGCTTGTACACGATTGTACACCCTTGTACAAACTTGTGCACCCTTGTACACTTTTGTACACCCTTGTATACATTTGTACAAACTTGTACAAACTTGTACACACTTGTACAAACTTGTACACACTTGTACAAACTTGTACACCCTTGTACACACTTGTACAACATTGTACACACTTGTACAACCTTGTACACACTTGTACAACCTTGTACAAACCTGTACACCCTTGTACACACTTGTACAAGCTTGTACACGATTGTACACTCTTGTACACACTTGTGCAACCTTGTACACACTTGTACAACCTTGTACACACTTGTACAACCTTGTACACACTTGTTCAAGCTTGTACACACTTGTACAACCTTGTACACACTTGTACAACCTTGTACACACTTGTACACCCTTGTACACACTTGTACAACCTTTTACAAACTTGTACACACTTGTACAAAATTGTACATTCTTGTACATACTTGTACACCCTTGTACACACTTGTACACCCTTGTACACATTTGTACAAACTTGTACAAACTTGTACACACTTGTACAAACTTGTACACACTTATACAAACTTGTGTACACTTGTACGACCTTGTACACACTTGTACAACCTTGTACACACTTGTACAACCTTGTACACACTTGTACAACCTTGTACACACTTGTACAACCTTGTACACAATTGTAAAACCTTGTACACACGTGTACAACCTTGTACAAACTTGTACACACTTGTACAACCTTGTACACACTTGTACAACCTTGTACACACTTGTACAACCTCGTACACACTTGTACAACCTTGTACACACTTGTACAACCTTGTACACAATTGTAAAACCTTGTACACACTTGTACAACCTTGTACACACTTGTACACCCTTGTACACACTTGTACAAAATTTTACATTCTTGTACATACTTGTACACCCTTGTACACACTTGTACAACCTTGTACAAACCTGTACACCCTTGAACACACTTGTACAAGCTTGTACACACTTGTACACCCTTGTACAAACTTGTGCACCCTTGAACACTTTTGTACACCCTTGTACACATTTGTACAACCTTGTACACACTTGTACACCCTTGTACAAACTTGTGCACCCTTGAACACTTTTGTACACCCTTGTACACACTTGTACAACCTTTTACACACTTGTACAAGCTTGTACACACTTGTACAACCTTGTACACACTTGTACAACCTTGTACACACTTGTACAAGCTTGTACACACTTGTACAACCTTGTACACACTTGTACAACCTTTTACACAATTGTAAAACCTTGTACACACTTGTATATTCTTGTACAAACTTGTACTTACTTGTACAACCTTGTACAAACTTGTACACACTTGTACAAACTTTTACATCCTTGTATACATTTGTACACCCTTGTACACACTTGTACAACCTTGTACAAACCTGTACACCCTTGTACACACTTGTACAAGCTTGTACACGATTGTACACCCTTGTACACACTTGTGCACCCTTGTACACACTTGTACACCCTTGTACACACATGTACAACCTTTTACAAACTTGTACACACTTGTACAAACTTGTACATTCTTGTACATACTTGTACACCCTTGTAAACACTTGTACAAAATTGTACAAGACTGTACACCCTTGTACACACTTGTACAAGCTTGTACACACTTGTACAAGCTTGTACACACTTGTACAAGCTTGTACACACTTGTACACCCTTGTACAAACTTGTGCACCCTTGTACACTTTTGTACACCCTTGTATACATTTGTACAAACTTGTACAAACTTGTACACACTTGTACAAACTTGTACACACTTGTACAAACTTGTACACCCTTGTACACACTTGTACAACCTTGTACACACTTGTACAACCTTGTACAAACCTGTACACCCTTGTACACACTTGTACAACCTTGTACAAACCTGTACACCCTTGTACACACTTGTACAAGCTTGTACACGATTGTACACTCTTGTACACACTTGTGCAACCTTGTACACACTTGTACAACCTTGTACACACTTGTACAACCTTGTACACACTTGTTCAAGCTTGTACACACTTGTACAACCTTGTACACACTTGTACACCCTTGTACACACTTGTACAACCTTTTACAAACTTGTACACACTTGTACAAAATTGTACATTCTTGTACATACTTGTACACCCTTGTACACACTTGTACAACCTTGTACAAACCTGTACACCCTTGTACACACTTGTACAAGCTTGTACACACTTGTACACCCTTGTACAAACTTGTGCACCCTTGTACACTTTTGTACACCCTTGTACACATTTGTACAACCTTGTACAAACTTGTACACACTTGTACAAACTTGTACACACTTGTACAAACTTGTGTACACTTGTACAACCTTGTACACACTTGTACAACCTTGTACACACTTGTACAACCTTGTACACACTTGTACAAACTCGTACACACTTGTACAACCTTGTACACACTTGTACAACCTTGTACACAATTGTAAAACCTTGTACACACTTGTACAACCTTGTACACACTTGTACACCCTTGTACACACTTGTACAAAATTTTACATTCTTGTACATACTTGTACACCCTTGTACACACTTGTACAACCTTGTACAAACCTGTACACCCTTGTACACACTTGTACAAGCTTATACACACTTGTACAAGCTTGTACACACTTGTACAAGCTTGTACACACTTGTACACCCTTGTACAAACTTGTGCACCCTTGAACACTTTTGTACACCCTTGTACACATTTGTACAACCTTGTACAAACTTAAACACACTTGTACAAACATGTACACACTTGAACAACCTTGTACACACTTGTACAACCTTGTACACACTTGTACAAGCTTGTACACACTTGTACAACCTTGTACACACTTGTACAACCTTGTACACACTTGTACAAGCTTGTACACACTTGTACAACCTTGTACACACTTGTACAACCTTTTACACAATTGTAAAACCTTGTACACACTTGTACATTCTTGTACAAACTTGTACACACTTGTACAAACTTTTACATCCTTGTATACATTTGTACACACTTGTACACACTTGTACAAACTTGTACAAACCTGTACACCCTTGTACACACTTGTACAAGCTTGTACACGATTGTACACCCTTGTACACACTTGTGCACCCTTGTACACACTTGTACACCCTTGTACACACATGTACAACCTTTTACAAACTTGTACACACTTGTACAAACTTGTACATTCTTGTACATACTTGTACACCCTTGTAAACACTTGTACAAAATTTTACAAACCTGTACACCCTTGTACACACTTGTACAAGCTTGTACACACTTGTACAAGCTTGTACACACTTGTACACCCTTGTACAAACTTGTGCACCCTTGTACACTTTTGTACACCCTTGTATACATTTGTACAAACTTGTACAAACTTGTACACACTTGTACAAACTTGTACACACTTGTACAAACTTGTACACCCTTGTACACACTTGTACAACCTTGTACACACTTGTACAACCTTGTACAAACCTGTACACCCTTGTACACACTTGTACAAGCTTGTACACGATTGTACACTCTTGTACACACTTGTGCAACCTTGTACACACTTGTACAACCTTGTACACACTTGTACATTCTTGTACAAACTTGTACTTACTTGTACAACCTTGTACAAACTTGTACACACTTGTACAAACTTTTACATCCTTGTATACATTTGTACACCCTTGTACACACTTGTACAACCTTGTACAAACCTGTACACCCTTGTACACACTTGTACAAGCTTGTACACGATTGTACACCCTTGTACACACTTGTGCACCCTTGTACACACTTGTACACCCTTGTACACACATGTACAACCTTGTACAAACTTGTACACACTTGTACAACCTTGTACACACTTGTACAACCTTGTACACACTTGTACAACCTTGTACACACTTGTACAACCTTGTACACAATTGTAAAACCTTGTACACACGTGTACAACCTTGTACAAACTTGTACACACTTGTACAACCTTGTACACACTTGTACAACCTTGTACACACTTGTACAACCTCGTACACACTTGTACAACCTTGTACACACTTGTACAACCTTGTACACAATTGTAAAACCTTGTACACACTTGTACAACCTTGTACACACTTGTACACCCTTGTACACACTTGTACAAAATTTTACATTCTTGTACATACTTGTACACCCTTGTACACACTTGTACAACCTTGTACACACTTGTACAACCTTGTACACACTTGTACAACCTTGTACACACTTGTACAACCTTGTACACAATTGTAAAACCTTGTACACACGTGTACAACCTTGTACAAACTTAAACACACTTGTACAAACATGTACACACTTGAACAACCTTGTACACACTTGTACAACCTTGTACACACTTGTACAAGCTTGTACACACTTGTACAACCTTGTACACACTTGTACAACCTTGTACACACTTGTACAAGCTTGTACACACTTGTACAACCTTGTACACACTTGTACAACCTTTTACACAATTGTAAAACCTTGTACACACTTGTACATTCTTGTACAAACTTGTACACACTTGTACAAACTTTTACATCCTTGTATACATTTGTACACACTTGTACACACTTGTACAAACTTGTACAAACCTGTACACCCTTGTACACACTTGTACAAGCTTGTACACGATTGTACACCCTTGTACACACTTGTGCACCCTTGTACACACTTGTACACCCTTGTACACACATGTACAACCTTTTACAAACTTGTACACACTTGTACAAACTTGTACATTCTTGTACATACTTGTACACCCTTGTAAACACTTGTACAAAATTTTACAAACCTGTACACCCTTGTACACACTTGTACAAGCTTGTACACACTTGTACAAGCTTGTACACACTTGTACACCCTTGTACAAACTTGTGCACCCTTGTACACTTTTGTACACCCTTGTATACATTTGTACAAACTTGTACAAACTTGTACACACTTGTACAAACTTGTACACACTTGTACAAACTTGTACACCCTTGTACACACTTGTACAACCTTGTACACACTTGTACAACCTTGTACAAACCTGTACACCCTTGTACACACTTGTACAAGCTTGTACACGATTGTACACTCTTGTACACACTTGTGCAACCTTGTACACACTTGTACAACCTTGTACACACTTGTACATTCTTGTACAAACTTGTACTTACTTGTACAACCTTGTACAAACTTGTACACACTTGTACAAACTTTTACATCCTTGTATACATTTGTACACCCTTGTACACACTTGTACAACCTTGTACAAACCTGTACACCCTTGTACACACTTGTACAAGCTTGTACACGATTGTACACCCTTGTACACACTTGTGCACCCTTGTACACACTTGTACACCCTTGTACACACATGTACAACCTTGTACAAACTTGTACACACTTGTACAACCTTGTACACACTTGTACAACCTTGTACACACTTGTACAACCTTGTACACACTTGTACAACCTTGTACACAATTGTAAAACCTTGTACACACGTGTACAACCTTGTACAAACTTGTACACACTTGTACAACCTTGTACACACTTGTACAACCTTGTACACACTTGTACAACCTCGTACACACTTGTACAACCTTGTACACACTTGTACAACCTTGTACACAATTGTAAAACCTTGTACACACTTGTACAACCTTGTACACACTTGTACACCCTTGTACACACTTGTACAAAATTTTACATTCTTGTACATACTTGTACACCCTTGTACACACTTGTACAACCTTGTACAAACCTGTACACCCTTGAACACACTTGTACAAGCTTGTACACACTTGTACACCCTTGTACAAACTTGTGCACCCTTGAACACTTTTGTACACCCTTGTACACATTTGTACAACCTTGTACACACTTGTACACCCTTGTACAAACTTGTGCACCCTTGAACACTTTTGTACACCCTTGTACACACTTGTACAACCTTGTACACACTTGTACAAGCTTGTACACACTTGTACAACCTTGTACACACTTGTACAACCTTGTACAC
Source organism: Macrosteles quadrilineatus (assembly GCF_028750875.1). Taxonomy (NCBI): domain Eukaryota; kingdom Metazoa; phylum Arthropoda; class Insecta; order Hemiptera; family Cicadellidae; genus Macrosteles; species Macrosteles quadrilineatus. The sequence continues at coordinate 112,962 of NW_026542785.1, read as the reverse complement.
ACTTGTACAAGCTTGTACACACTTGTACAACCTTGTACACACTTGTACAACCTTTTACACAATTGTAAAACCTTGTACACACTTGTACATTCTTGTACAAACTTGTACTTACTTGTACAACCTTGTACAAACTTGTACACACTTGTACAAACTTTTACATCCTTGTATACATTTGTACACCCTTGTACACACTTGTACAACCTTGTACAAACCTGTACACCCTTGTACACACTTGTACAAGCTTGTACACGATTGTACACCCTTGTACACACTTGTGCACCCTTGTACACACTTGTACACCCTTGTACACACATGTACAACCTTTTACAAACTTGTACACACTTGTACAAACTTGTACATTCTTGTACATACTTGTACACCCTTGTAAACACTTGTACAAAATTGTACAAGACTGTACACCCTTGTACACACTTGTACAAGCTTGTACACACTTGTACAAGCTTGTACACACTTGTACACCCTTGTACAAACTTGTGCACCCTTGTACACTTTTGTACACCCTTGTATACATTTGTACAAACTTGTACAAACTTGTACACACTTGTACAAACTTGTACACACTTGTACAAACTTGTACACCCTTGTACACACTTGTAAAACCTTGTACACACTTGTACAACCTTGTACAAACCTGTACACCCTTGTACACACTTGTACAACCTTGTACAAACCTGTACACCCTTGTACACACTTGTACAAGCTTGTACACGATTGTACAGTCTTGTACACACTTGTGCAACCTTGTACACACTTGTACAACCTTGTACACACTTGTACAACCTTGTACACACTTGTTCAAGCTTGTACACACTTGTACAACCTTGTACACACTTGTACACCCTTGTACACACTTGTACAACCTTTTACAAACTTGTACACACTTGTACAAAATTGTACATTCTTGTACATACTTGTACACCCTTGTACACACTTGTACAACCTTGTACAAACCTGTACACCCTTGTACACACTTGTACAAGCTTGTACACACTTGTACACCCTTGTACAAACTTGTGCACCCTTGTACACTTTTGTACACCCTTGTACACATTTGTACAACCTTGTACAAACTTGTACACACTTGTACAAACTTGTACACACTTGTACAAACTTGTGTACACTTGTACAACCTTGTACACACTTGTACAACCTTGTACACACTTGTACAACCTTGTACACACTTGTACAAACTCGTACACACTTGTACAACCTTGTACACACTTGTACAACCTTGTACACAATTTTAAAACCTTGTACACACTTGTACAACCTTGTACACACTTGTACACCCTTGTACACACTTGTACAAAATTTTACATTCTTGTACATACTTGTACACCCTTGTACACACTTGTACAACCTTGTACAAACCTGTACACCCTTGTACACACTTGTACAAGCTTATACACACTTGTACAAGCTTGTACACACTTGTACAAGCTTGTACACACTTGTACACCCTTGTACAAACTTGTGCACCCTTGAACACTTTTGTACACCCTTGTACACATTTGTACAACCTTGTACAAACTTAAACACACTTGTACAAACATGTACACACTTGAACAACCTTGTACACACTTGTACAACCTTGTACACACTTGTACAAGCTTGTACACACTTGTACAACCTTGTACACACTTGTACAACCTTGTACACACTTGTACAAGCTTGTACACACTTGTACAACCTTGTACACACTTGTACAACCTTTTACACAATTGTAAAACCTTGTACACACTTGTACATTCTTGTACAAACTTGTACACACTTGTACAAACTTTTACATCCTTGTATACATTTGTACACACTTGTACACACTTGTACAAACTTGTACAAACCTGTACACCCTTGTACACACTTGTACAAGCTTGTACACACTTGTACAAGCTTGTACACACTTGTACACCCTTGTACAAACTTGTGCACCCTTGTACACTTTTGTACACCCTTGTATACATTTGTACAAACTTGTACAAACTTGTACACACTTGTACAAACTTGTACACACTTGTACAAGATTGTACACCCTTGTACACACTTGTACAACCTTGTACACACTTGTACAACCTTGTACAAACCTGTACACCCTTGTACACACTTGTAAAAGCTTGTACACGATTGTACACTCTTGTACACACTTGTGCAACCTTGTACACACTTGTACAACCTTGTACACACTTGTACAACCTTGTACACACTTGTTCAAGCTTGTACACACTTGTACAACCTTGTACACACTTGTACACCCTTGTACACACTTGTACAACCTTTTACAAACTTGTACACACTTGTACAAAATTGTACATTCTTGTACATACTTGTACACCCTTGTACACACTTGTACAACCTTGTACAAACCTGTACACCCTTGTACACACTTGTACAAGCTTGTACACACTTGTACAAGCTTGTACACACTTGTACACCCTTGTACAAACTTGTGCACCCTTGTACACTTTTGTACACCCTTGTACACATTTGTACAACCTTGTACAAACTTGTACACACTTGTACAAACTTGTACACACTTGTACAAACTTGTGTACACTTGTACAACCTTGTACACACTTGTACAACCTTGTACACACTTGTACAACCTTGTATACACTTGTACAACCTTGTACACACTTGTACAACCTCGTACACACTTGTACAACCTTGTACACACTTGTACAACCTTGTACACAATTGTAAAACCTTGTACACACTTGTACAACCTTGTACAAACCTGTACACCATTGTACACACTTGTACAAGCTTGTACACACTTGTACAAGCTTGTACACACTTGTACAAGCTTGTACACACTTGTACACCCTTGTACAAACTTGTGCACCCTTGAACAATTTTGTACACCCTTATACACATTTGTACAACCTTGTACAAACTTAAACACACTTGTACAAACATGTACACACTTGAACAACCTTGTACACACTTGTACAAACCTTGTACACACTTGTACAAGCTTGTACACACTTGTACAACCTTGTACACACTTGTACAACCTTGTACACACTTGTACAAGCTTGTACACACTTGTACAACCTTGTACACACTTGTACAACCTTGTACAAACCTGTACACCCTTGTACACACTTGTACAAGCTTGTACACGATTGTACACCCTTGTACACACTTGTGCACCCTTGTACACACTTGTACACCCTTTTACACACTTGTACAACCTTTTACAAACTTGTACACACTTGTACAAACTTGTACATTCTTGTACATACTTGTACACCCTTGTAAACACTTGTACAACCTTGTACAAACCTGTACACCCTTGTACACACTTGTACAAGCTTGTACACACTTGTACAAGCTTGTACACACTTGTACACCCTTGTACAAACTTGTGCACCCTTGTACACTTTTGTACACCCTTGTATACATTTGTACAAAAATGTACAAGTTTGTACAAGTGTGTACAAGTTTGTAAAAGGTTTTACAAGTGTGTACAAGGTTGTACAAGTGTGTACAAGGTTGTACAAGTGTGTACAAGGTTGTACAAGTGTGTACAAAGGTGTACAAGTGTGTACAAGGTTGTACAAGTGTGTACAAGGTTGTACAAGTGTGTACAAGGTTGTACAAGGTTGTACAATTGTGTACAAGGTTGTACAAGTGTGTACAAGGTTGTACAAGTGTGTACAAGGGTGTACAAGTTTGTACAAGTGTGTACAAGTTTGTACAAGTGTGTACAAGTTTGTACAAGTGTGTACAAGCTTGTACAAGTGTGTACAAGGGTGTACAAGTGTGTACAAGGTTGTACATGTTTTTACAAGGTTGTACAAGTGTGTACAAGGTTGTACAAGTGTGTACAAGGTTGTACAAGTGTGTACAAGGTTGTACAAGTGTGTACAAGGTTGTACAAGTGTGTACAAGGTTGTACAAGTGTGTACAAGGTTGTACAAGTGTGTACAAGGTTGTACAAGTGTGTACAAGGTTGAAAAAGTGTGTACAAGGTTGTACAAGTGTGTACAAGGTTGTACAAGTGTGTACAAGGTTGTACAAGTGTGTACAAAGGTGTACAAGTGTGTACAAGGTTGTACAAGTGTGTACAAGGTTGTACAAGTGTGTACAAGGTTGTACAAGTGTGTACAAGGTTGTACAAGTGTGTACAAGGTTGTACAAGGTTGTACAATTGTGTACAAGGTTGTACAAGTGTGTACAAGGTTGTACAAGTGTGTACAAGGTTGTACAAGTGTGTACAAGGTTGTACAAGTGTGTACAAGGGTGTACAAAATTGTACAAGTGTGTACAAGTGTGTACAAGTTTGTACAAGTGTGTACAAGTTTGTACAAGTGTGTACAAGTTTGTACAAGGGTGTACAAAAGTGTACAAGGGTGCACAAGTTTGTACAAGGGTGTACAAGTGTGTACAAGCTTGTACAAGTGTGTACAAGCTTGTACAAGTGTGTACAAGCTTGTACAAGTGTGTACAAGGGTGTACAGGTTTGTACAAGGTTGTACAAGTGTTTACAAGGGTGTACAAGTGTGTATAAGGTTGTACAAGTGTGTACAAGGTTGTACAAGTGTGTACTAGGTTGTACAAGGTTGTACAATTGTGTACAAGGTTGTACAAGTGTGTACAAGGTTGAACAAGTGTGTACAAGGTTGTACAAGTGTGTACAAGGGTGTACAAGTTTGTACAAGTGTGTACAAGTTTGTACAATTGTGTACAAGTTTGTACAAGGTTGTACAAATGTATACAAGGGTGTACAAAAGTGTACAACGGTGCACAAGTTTGTACAAGGGTGTACAAGTGTGTACAAGCTTGTACAAGTGTGTACAAGCTTGTACAAGTGTGTACAAGGGTGTACAGGTTTGTACAAGGTTGTACAAGTGTTTACAAGGGTGTACAAGTATGTACAAAAATGTACAAGTTTGTACAAGTGTGTACAAGTTTGTAAAAGGTTGTACAAGTGTGTACAAGGGTGTACAAGTGTGTACAAGGGTGCACAAGTGTGTACAAGGGTGTACAATCGTGTACAAGCTTGTACAAGTGTGTACAAGGGTGTACAGGTTTGTACAAGGTTGTACAAGTGTGTACAAGGTTGTACAAGTGTGTACAAGGGTGTACAAGTTTGTACAAGTGTGTACAAGTTTGTACAAGTGTGTACAAGTTTGTACAAGGTTGTACAAATGTATACAAGGGTATACAAAAGTGTACAAGGTTGTACAAGTGTTTACAAGGGTGTACAAGTATGTACAAGAATGTACAAGTTTGTACAAGTGTGTACAAGTTTGTAAAAGGTTGTACAAGTGTGTACAAGAGTGTACAAGTGTATACAAGGGTGCACAAGTGTGTACCAGGGTGTACAATCGTGTACATGCTTGTACAAGTGTGTACAAGGTTGTACAGGTTTGTACAAGGTTGTACAAGTGTGTACAAGGGTGTACAAATGTGTACAAGGATGTAAAAGTTTGTACAAGTGTGTACAAGTTTGTACAAGGTTGTACAAGTAAGTACAAGTTTGTACAAGAATGTACAAGTGTGTACAAGGTTTTACAATTAATTGTGTAAAAGGTTGTACAAGTGTTTACAAGGTTGTACAAGTGTGTACAAGCTTGTACAAGTGTGTACAAGGTTGTACAAGTGTGTACAAGGTTGTACAAGTGTGTACAAGGTTGTACAAGTGTGTACAAGGTTGTACAAGTGTGTACAAGGTTGTACAAGTGTGTACAAGGTTGTACAAGTGTGTACAAGGTTGTACAAGTGTGTACAAGGTTGTACAAGTGTGTACAAGGGTGCACAAGTGTGTACAAGGGTGTACAATCGTGTACAAGCTTGTACAAGTTTTTACAAGGTTGTACAAGTGTGTACAAGGTTGTACAAGTGTGTACAAGGTTGTACAAGTGTGTACAAGGTTGTACAAGTGTGTACAAGGTTGTACAAGTGTGTACAAGGTTGTACAAGTGTGTACAAGGTTGTATAAGTGTGTACAAAGGTGTACAAGTGTGTACAAGGTTGTACAAGTGTGTACAAGGTTGTACAAGTGTGTACATTGTTGTACAAGGTTGTACAATTGTGTACAAGGTTGTACAAGTGTGTACAAGGTTGTACAAGTGTGTACAAGGGTGTACAAGTTTGTACAAGTGTGTACAAGTTTGTACAAGTGTGTACAAGTTTGTACAAGGTTGTACAAATTAATACAAGGGTGTACAAAAGTGTACAAGGGTGCACAAGTTTGTACAAGGGTGTACAAGTGTGTACAAGCTTGTACAAGTGTGTACAAGCTTGTACAAGTGTGTACAAGGGTGTACAGGTTTGTACAAGGTTGTACAAGTGTTTACAAGGGTGTACAAAAGAATGTACAAGTTTGTACAAGTGTGTACAAGTTTGTAAAAGGTTGTACAAGTGTGTACAAGGGTGTACAAGTGTGTACAATGGTGCACAAGTGTGTGCAAGGGTGTACAATCGTGTACAAGCTTGTACAAGTGTGTACAAGGGTGTACAGGTTTGTACAAGGTTGTACAAGTGTGTACAAGGGTGTACAAATGTGTACAAGGCTGTAAAAGTTTGTACAAGTGTGTACAAGTTTGTACAAGGTTGTACAAGTAAGTACAAGTTTGTACAAGAATGTACAAGTGTGTACAAGGTTTTACAATTGTGTAAAAGGTTGTACAAGTGTGTACAAGGTTGTACAAGTGTGTACAAGGTTGTACAAGTGTGTACAAGCTTGTACAAGTGTGTACAAGGTTGTACAAGTGTGTACAAGGTTGTACAAGTGTGTACAAGGTTGTACAAGTGTGTACAAGGTTGTACAAGTGTGTACAAGTTTGTACAAGTGTGTACAAGTTTGTACAAGGTTGTACAAATGTGTACAAGGGTGTACAAAAGTGTACAAGGGTGCACAAGTTTGTACAAGGGTGTACAAGTGTGTACAAGCTTGTACAAGTGTGTACAAGCTTGTACAAGGGTTTACAGGTTTGTACAAGGTTGAACAAGTGTGTACAAGGGTGTACAAAAGTGTACAAGGGTGCACAAGTTTGTACAAGGGTGTACAAGTGTGTACAAGCTTGTACAAGTGTGTACAAGCTTGTACAAGGGTTTACAGGTTTGTACAAGGTTGTACAAGTGTGTACAAGGTTGTACAAGTATGTACAAGAATGTACAAGTTTGTACAAGTGTGTACAAGTTTGTAAAAGGTTGTACAAGTGTGTACAAGGGTGTACAAATGTGTACAAGGATGTAAAAGTGTGTACAAGTGTGTACAAGTTTGTACAAGGTTGTACAAGTGTGTACAAGTTTGTACAAGGTTGTACAAATTTGAACAAGTGTGTACAAGGTTGTACAAGTGTGTACAAGGATGTACAAGTTTGTACAAGTGTGTACAAGTTTGTACAAGGTTGTACACGTGTGTACAAGGTTTTACAATTGTGTACAAGGTTGTACAAGTGTGTACAAGGTTGTACAAGTGTGTACAAGGTTGTACAAGTGTGTACAAGGTTTTACAAGTGTGTACAAGGTTGTACAAGTGTACACAAGTTTGTACAAGTGTGTACAAGTTTGTACAAGTGTGTACAAGTTTGTACAAGTTTGTACAAATGTGTACAAGGGTGTACGAAAGTGTACAAGGGTGCACAAGTTTGTACAAGGGTGTACAAGTGTGTACAAGGGTGTACAAGTATGTACAAGAATGTACAATTTTGTACAAGTGTGTACAAGTTTGTAAAAGGTTGTACAAGTGTGTACAAGGGTGTACAAGTGTGTACAAGGTTGTACAAGTGTGTACAAGCTTGAACAAGTGTGTACAAGGTTGTACAAGTGTGTACAAGCTTGTACAAGTGTGTACAAGGTTGCACAAGTGTGTACAAGAGTGTACAATCGTGTACAAGCTTGTACAAGTGTGTACTTGGGTGTACAGGTTTGTACAAGGTTGTACAAGTGTGTACAAGGTTGTACAAGTGTGTACAAGGTTGTACAAGTGTGTACAAGGGTGTACAAGTTTGTACAAGTGTGTACAAGTTTGTACAAGTGTGTACAAGTTTGTACAAGTTTGTACAAATGTATACAAGGGTGTACAAAAGTGTACAAGAGTGCACAAGTTTGTACAAGGGTGTACAAGTGTGTACAAGCTTGTACAAGTGTGTACAAGCTTGTACAAGTGTGTACAAGGGTGTACAGGTTTGTACAAGGTTGTACAAGTGTTTACAAGGGTGTACAAGTATGTACAAGAATGTACAAGTTTGTACAAGTGTGTACAAGTTTGTAAAAGGTTGTACAAGTGTGTACAAGGGTGTACAAGTGTGTACAAGGGTGCACAAGTGTGTACAAGGGTGTACAATCGTGTACAAGCTTGTACAAGTGTGTACAAGCTTGTACAAGTGTGTACAAGGGTGTACAGGTTTGTACAAGGTTGTGCAAGTGTGTACAAGGTTGTACAAGTGTGTACAAGCTTGTACAAGTGTGTACAAGGTTGTACAAGTGTGTACAAGGTTGTACAAGTGTGTACAAGCTTGTACAAGTGTGTACAAGGTTTGTACAAGTGTGTACAAGGTTGTTCAAGTGTGTACATGTTTGTACAAGTGTGTTTAAGTTTGTACAAGGTTGTACAAATGTGTACAAGGGTGTACAAAAGTGTTCAAGGGTGCACAAGTTTGTACAAGTGTGTACAAGGGTGTACAAGTATGTACAAGAATGTAAAATTTTGTACAAGTGTGTACAAGGGTGTACAAGTTTGTACAAGGTTGTAAAAGTGTGTACAAGGTTTTACAATTGTGTACAAGGTTGTACAAGTGTGTACAAGAATGTACAAGTGTGTACGAGGTTGTACAAGTGTGTACAAGGTTGTACAAGTGTGTACAAGGTTGTACAAGTGTGTACAAGGTTGTACAAGTGTACACAAGTTTGTACAAGGTTGTACAAATGTGTACAAGGGTGTACAAAAGTGTACAAGGGTGCACAAGTTTGTACAAGGGTGTACAAGTGTGTACAAGCTTGTACAAGTGTGTACAAGCTTGTACAAGTGTGTACAAGGGTGTACAGGTTTGTACAAGGTTGTACAAGTGTGTACAAGGGTGTACAAGTATGTACAAGAATGTACAATTTTGTACAAGTGTGTACAAGTTTGTAAAAGGTTGTACAAGTGTGTACAAGGGTGTACAAGTGTGTACAAGGTTGTACAAGTGTGTACAAGCTTGAACAAGTGTGTACAAGGTTGTACAAGTGTGTACAAGGTTGTACAAGTGTGTACAAGGTTGCACAAGTGTGTACAAGAGTGTACAATCGTGTACAAGCTTGTACAAGTGTGTACAAGGGTGTACAGGTTTGTACAAGGTTGTACAAGTGTGTACAAGGTTGTACAAGTGTGTACAAGGGTGTACAAGTTTGTACAAGTGTGTACAAGTTTGTACAAGTGTGTACAAGTTTGTACAAATGTATACAAGGGTGTACAAAAGTGTACAAGGGTGCACAAGTTTGTACAAGGGTGTACAAGTGTGTACAAGCTTGTACAAGTGTGTACAAGCTTGTACAAGTGTGTACAAGGGTGTACAGGTTTGTACAATTTTGTACAAGTGTTTACAAGGGTGTACAAGTATGTACAAGAATGTACAAGTTTGTACAAGTGTGTACAAGTTTGTAAAAGGTTGTACATGTGTGTACAAGGGTGTACAAGTGTGTACAAGTGTGCACAAGTGTGTACAAGGGTGTACAATCGTGTACAAGCTTGTACAAGTGTGTACAAGGGTGTACAGGTTTGTACAAGGTTGTACAAGTGTGTACAAGGGTGTACAAATGTATACAAGGATGTAAAAGTTTGTACAAGTGTGTACAAGTTTGTACAAGGTTGTACAAGTAAGTACAAGTTTGTACAAGAATGTACAAGTGTGTACAAGGTTTTACAATTGTGTAAAAGGTTGTACAAGTGTGTACAAGGTTGTACAAGTGTGTACAAGCTTGTAGAAGTGTGTACAAGGTTGTACATGTGTGTACAAGGTTGTACAAGTGTGTACAAGCTTGTACAAGTGTGTACAAGGTTGTACAAGTGTGTACAAGGTTGTTCAAGTGTGTACATGTTTGTACAAGTGTGTTTAAGTTTGTACAAGGTTGTACAAATGTGTACAAGGGTGTACAAAAGTGTTCAAGGGTGCACAAGTTTGTACAAGGGTGTACAAGTGTGTACAAGCTTGTACAAGTGTGTACAAGGGTGTACAGGTTTGTACAAGGTTGTACAAGTGTGTACAAGGGTGTACAAGTATGTACAAGAATGTAAAATTTTGTACAAGTGTGTACAAGGGTGTACAAGTGTGTACAAGGTTGTACAAGTGTGTACAAGGTTTTACAATTGTGTACAAGGTTGTACAAGTGTGTACAAGGTTGTACAAGTGTGTACGAGGTTGTACAAGTGTGTACAAGGTTGTACAAGTGTGTACAAGGTTGTCCAAGTGTGTACAAGGTTGTTCAAGTGTACACAAGTTTGTACAAGTGTGTACAAGTTTGTACAAGTGTGTACAAGTTTGTACAAGGTTGTACAAATGTGTACAAGGGTGTACAAAAGTGTACAAGGGTGCACAAGTTTGTACAAGGGTGTACAAGTGTGAACAAGCTTGTACAAGTGTGTACAAGCTTGTACAAGTGTGTACAAGCTTGTACAAGTGTGTACAAGGGTGTACAGGTTTGTACAAGGTTGTACAAGTGTGTACAAGGGTGTACAAGTATGTACAAGAATGTACAATTTTGTACAAGTGTGTACAAGTTTGTAAAAGGTTGTACAAGTGTGTACAAGGGTGTACAAGTGTGTACAAGGTTGTACAAGTGTGTACAAGGTTGTACAAGTGTGTACAAGCTTGAACAAGTGTGTACAAGGTTGTACAAGTGTGTACAAGGTTGTACAAGTGTGTACAAGGTTGCACAAGTGTGTACAAGAGTGTACAATCGTGTACAAGCTTGTACAAGTGTGTACAAGGGTGTACAGGTTTGTACAAGGTTGTACAAGTGTGTACAAGGTTGTACAAGTGTGTACAAGGGTGTACAAGTTTGTACAAGTGTGTACAAGTTTGTACAAGCTTGTACAAGTGTGTACAAGGGTGTACAGGTTTGTACAAGGTTGTACAATCGTGTACAAGCTTGTACAAGTGTGTACAAGTTTGTACAAGTTTGTACAAGTAAGTACAAGTTTGTACAAGAATGTACAAGTGTGTACAAGGTTTTACAATTGTGTAAAAGGTTGTACAAGTGTGTACAAGGTTGTACAATTGTGTACAAGGTTGTACAAGTGTGTACAAGGTTGTACAAGTGTGTACAAGGTTGTACAAGTGTGTACAAGGTTGTACAAGTGTGTACAAGGTTGTACAAGTGTGTACAAGGTTGTTCAAGTGTGTACATGTTTGTACAAGTGTGTTTAAGTTTGTACAAGGTTGTACAAGTGTGTACAAGCTTGTACAAGTGTGTACAAGCTTGTACAAGTGTGTACAAGGGTGTACAGGTTTGTACAAGGTTGTACAAGTGTGTACAAGGGTGTACAAATATGTACAAGAATGTAAAATTTTGTACAAGTGTGTACAAGGGTGTACAAGTTTGTACAAGGTTGTAAAAGTGTGTACAAGGTTTTACAATTGTGTACAAGGTTGTACAAGTGTGTACAAGGTTGTACAAGTGTGTACGAGGTTGTACAAGTGTGTACAAGGTTGTACAAGTGTGTACAAGGTTGTACAAGTGTGTACAAGGTTGTACAAGTGTACACAAGTTTGTACAAGTGTGTACAAGTTTGTACAAGTGTGTACAAGTTTGTACAAGGTTGTACAAATGTGTACAAGGGTGTACAAAAGTGTACAAGGGTGCACAAGTTTGTACAAGGGTGTACAAAAGTGTACAAGCTTGTACAAGTGTGTACAAGCTTGTACAAGTGTGTACAAGCTTGTACAAGTGTGTACAAGGGTGTTCAGGTTTGTACAAGGTTGTACAAGTGTGTACAAGGGTGTACAAGTATGTACAAGAATGTACAATTTTGTACAAGTGTGTACAAGTTTGTAAAAGGTTGTACAAGTGTGTACAAGGGTGTACAAGTGTGTACAAGGTTGTACAAGTGTGTACAAGCTTGAACAAGTGTGTACAAGGTTGTACAAGTGTGTACAAGGTTGTACAAGTGTGTACAAGGTTGCACAAGTGTGTACAAGAGTGTACAATCGTGTACAAGCTTGTACAAGTGGGTACAAGGGTGTACAGGTTAGTACAAGGTTGTACAAGTGTGTACAAGGTTGTACAAGTGTGTACAAGGGTGTACAAGTTTGTACAAGTGTGTACAAGTTTGTACAAGGGTGTACAAGTGTGTACAAGCTTGTACAAGTGTGTACAAGCTTGTACAAGTGTGTACAAGGGTGTACAGGTTTGTACAATTTTGTACAAGTGTTTACAAGGGTGTACAAGTATGTACAAGAATGTACAAGTTTATACAAGTGTGTACAAGCTTGTAAAAGGTTGTACATGTGTGTACAAGGGTGTACAAGTGTGTACAAGGGTGCACAAGTGTGTACAAGGGTGTACAATCGTGTACAAGCTTGTACAAGTGTGTACAAGGGTGTACAGGTTTGTACAAGGTTGTACAAGTGTGTACAAGGGTGTACAAATGTATACAAGGATGTAAAAGTTTGTACAAGGGTGTACAAAAGTGTACAAGCTTGTACAAGTGTGTACAAGCTTGTACAAGTGTGTACAAGCTTGTACAAGTGTGTACAAGGGTGTTCAGGTTTGTACAAGGTTGTACAAGTGTGTACAAGGGTGTACAAGTATGTACAAGAATGTACAATTTTGTACAAGTGTGTACAAGTTTGTAAAAGGTTGTACAAGTGTGTACAAGGGTGTACAAGTGTGTACAAGGTTGTACAAGTGTGTACAAGCTTGAACAAGTGTGTAAAAGGTTGTACAAGTGTGTACAAGGTTGTACAAGTGTGTACAAGGTTGCACAAGTGTGTACAAGAGTGTACAATCGTGTACAAGCTTGTACAAGTGGGTACAAGGGTGTACAGGTTAGTACAAGGTTGTACAAGTGTGTACAAGGTTGTACAAGTGTGTACAAGGGTGTACAAGTTTGTACAAGTGTGTACAAGTTTGTACAAGGGTGTACAAGTGTGTACAAGCTTGTACAAGTGTGTACAAGCTTGTACAAGTGTGTACAAGGGTGTACAGGTTTGTACAATTTTGTACAAGTGTTTACAAGGGTGTACAAGTATGTACAAGAATGTACAAGTTTATACAAGTGTGTACAAGCTTGTAAAAGGTTGTACATGTGTGTACAAGGGTGTACAAGTGTGTACAAGGGTGCACAAGTGTGTACAAGGGTGTACAATCGTGTACAAGCTTGTACAAGTGTGTACAAGGGTGTACAGGTTTGTACAAGGTTGTACAAGTGTGTACAAGGGTGTACAAATGTATACAAGGATGTAAAAGTTTGTACAAGTGTGTACAAGTTTGTACAAGGTTGTACAAGTAAGTACAAGTTTGTACAAGAATGTACAAGTGTGTACAAGGTTTTACAATTGTGTAAAAGGTTGTACAAGTGTGTACAAGGTTGTACAAGTGTGTTCAAGCTTGTACAAGTGTGTACAAGGTTGTACAAGTGTGTACAAGGTTGTACAAGTGTGTACAAGCTTGTACAAGTGTGTACAAGGTTGTACAAGTGTGTACAAGGTTGTTCAAGTGTGTACATGTTTGTACACCCTTGTACAAACTTGTGCACCCTTGTACACTTTTGTACACCCTTGTATACATTTGTACAAACTTGTACAAACTTGTACAAACTTGTACACACTTGTACAAACTTGTACACCCTTGTACACACTTGTACAACCTTGTACACACTTGTACAACCTTGTACAAACCTGTACACCCTTGTACACACTTGTACAAGCTTGTACACGATTGTACACTCTTGTACACACTTGTGCAACCTTGTACACACTTGTACAACCTTGTACACACTTGTACAACCTTGTACACACTTGTTCAAGCTTGTACACACTTGTACAACCTTGTACACACTTGTACACCCTTGTACACACTTGTACAACCTTTTCCAAACTTGTACACACTTGTACAAAATTGTACATTCTTGTACATACTTGTACACCCTTGTACACACTTGTACAACCTTGTACAAACCTGTACACCCTTGTACACACTTGTACAAGCTTGTACACACTTGTACAAGCTTGTACACACTTGTACAAGCTTGTACACACTTGTACACCCTTGTACAAACTTGTGCACCCTTGTACACTTTTGTACACCCTTGTACACATTTGTACGACCTTGTACAAACTTGTACACACTTGTACAAACTTGTACACACTTGTACAAACTTGTGTACACTTGTACAACCTTGTACACACTTGTACAACCTTGTACACACTTGTACAACCTTGTACACACTTGTACAACCTTGTACACACTTGTACAACCTCGTACACACTTGTACAACCTTGTACACACTTGTACAACCTTGTACACAATTGTAAAACCTTGTACACACTTGTACATTCTTGTACAAACTTGTACTTACTTGTACAACCTTGTACAAACTTGTACACACTTGTACAAACTTTTACATCCTTGTATACATTTGTACACCCTTGTACACACTTGTACAACCTTGTACAAACCTGTACACCCTTGTACACACTTGTACAAGCTTGTACACGATTGTACACCCTTGTACACACTTGTGCACCCTTGTACACACTTGTACACCCTTGTACACACATGTACAACCTTTTACAAACTTGTACACACTTGTACAAACTTGTACATTCTTGTACATACTTGTACACCCTTGTAAACACTTGTACAAAATTGTACAAGACTGTACACCCTTGTACACACTTGTACAAGCTTGTACACACTTGTACAAGCTTGTACACACTTGTACACCCTTGTACAAACTTGTGCACCCTTGTACACTTTTGTACACCCTTGTATACATTTGTACAAACTTGTACAAACTTGTACACACTTGTACAAACTTGTACACACTTGTACAAACTTGTACACCCTTGTACACACTTGTACAACCTTGTACACACTTGTACAACCTTGTACAAACCTGTACACCCTTGTACACACTTGTACAACCTTGTACAAACCTGTACACCCTTGTACACACTTGTACAAGCTTGTACACGATTGTACACTCTTGTACACACTTGTGCAACCTTGTACACACTTGTACAACCTTGTACACACTTGTACAACCTTGTACACACTTGTTCAAGCTTGTACACACTTGTACAACCTTGTACACACTTGTACACCCTTGTACACACTTGTACAACCTTTTACAAACTTGTACACACTTGTACAAAATTGTACATTCTTGTACATACTTGTACACCCTTGTACACACTTGTACAAACTTGTACAAACCTGTACACCCTTGTACACACTTGTACAAGCTTGTACACACTTGTACACCCTTGTACAAACTTGTGCACCCTTGTACACTTTTGTACACCCTTGTACACATTTGTACAACCTTGTACAAACTTGTACACACTTGTACAAACTTGTACACACTTGTACAAACTTGTGTACACTTGTACAACCTTGTACACACTTGTACAACCTTGTACACACTTGTACAACCTTGTACACACTTGTACAACCTCGTACACACTTGTACAACCTTGTACACACTTGTACAACCTTGTACACAATTGTAAAACCTTGTACACACTTGTACAACCTTGTACAAACCTGTACACCCTTGTACACACTTGTACAAGCTTATACACACTTGTACAAGCTTGTACACACTTGTACAAGCTTGTACACACTTGTACACCCTTGTACAAACTTGTGCACCCTTGAACACTTTTGTACACCCTTGTACACATTTGTACAACCTTGTACAAACTTAAACACACTTGTACAAACATGTACACACTTGAACAACCTTGTACACACTTGTACAACCTTGTACACACTTGTACAAGCTTGTACACACTTGTACAACCTTGTACACACTTGTACAACCTTGTACACACTTGTACAAGCTTGTACACACTTGTACAACCTTGTACACACTTGTACAACCTTTTACACAATTGTAAAACCTTGTACACACTTGTACATTCTTGTACAAACTTGTACACACTTGTACAAACTTTTACATCCTTGTATACATTTGTACACACTTGTACACACTTGTACAACCTTGTACAAACCTGTACACCCTTGTACACACTTGTACAAGCTTGTACACGATTGTACACCCTTGTACACACTTGTGCACCCTTGTACACACTTGTACACCCTTGTACACACAT
Source organism: Macrosteles quadrilineatus (assembly GCF_028750875.1). NCBI lineage: Eukaryota > Metazoa > Arthropoda > Insecta > Hemiptera > Cicadellidae > Macrosteles > Macrosteles quadrilineatus. Next base: position 96,670 of record NW_026542785.1, on the reverse strand, counting down.
GTACAACCTTTTACAAACTTGTACACACTTGTACAAACTTGTACATTCTTGTACATACTTGTACACCCTTGTAAACACTTGTACAAAATTGTACAAACCTGTACACCCTTGTACACACTTGTACAAGCTTGTACACACTTGTACACCCTTGTACAAACTTGTGCACCCTTGTACACTTTTGTACACCCTTGTATACATTTGTACAAACTTGTACAAACTTGTACACACTTGTACAAACTTGTACACACTTGTACAAGATTGTACACCCTTGTACACACTTGTACAACCTTGTACACACTTGTACAACCTTGTACAAACCTGTACACCCTTGTACACACTTGTACAAGCTTGTACACGATTGTACACTCTTGTACACACTTGTGCAACCTTGTACACACTTGTACAACCTTGTACACACTTGTACAACCTTGTACACACTTGTTCAAGCTTGTACACACTTGTACAACCTTGTACACACTTGTACACCCTTGTACACACTTGTACAACCTTTTACAAACTTGAACACACTTGTACAAAATTGTACATTCTTGTACATACTTGTACACCCTTGTACACACTTGTACAACCTTGTACAAACCTGTACACCCTTGTACACACTTGTACAAGCTTGTACACACTTGTACAAGCTTGTACACACTTGTACACCCTTGTACAAACTTGTGCACCCTTGTACACTTTTGTACACCCTTGTACACATTTGTACAACCTTGTACAAACTTGTACACACTTGTACAAACTTGTACACACTTGTACAAACTTGTGTACACTTGTACAACCTTGTACACACTTGTACAACCTTGTACACACTTGTACAACCTTGTACACACTTGTACAACCTTGTACACACTTGTACAACCTCGTACACACTTGTACAACCTCGTACACACTTGTACAACCTTGTACACACTTGTACAACCTTGTACACAATTGTAAAACCTTGTACACACTTTTACAACCTTGTACACACTTGTACAAACTTGTACACACTTGTACAAACTTGTACACCCTTGTACAAACTTGTACACCCTTGTACACACTTGTACAACCTTGTACACACTTGTACAACCTTGTACAAACCTGTACACCCTTGTACACACTTGTACAAGCTTGTACACACTTGTACAAGCTTGTACACACTTGTACACCCTTGTACAAACTTGTGCACCCTTGAACACTTTTGTACACCCTTATACACATTTGTACAACCTTGTACAAACTTAAACACACTTGTACAAACATGTACACACTTGAACAACCTTGTACACACTTGTACAAACCTTGTACACACTTGTACAAGCTTGTACACACTTGTACAACCTTGTACACACTTGTACAACCTTGTACACACTTGTACAAGCTTGTACACACTTGTACAACCTTGTACACACTTGTACAACCTTGTACAAACCTGTACACCCTTGTACACACTTGTACAAGCTTGTACACGATTGTACACCCTTGTACACACTTGTGCACCCTTGTACACACTTGTACACCCTTTTACACACTTGAACAACCTTTTACAAACTTGTACACACTTGTACAAACTTGTACATTCTTGTACATACTTGTACACCCTTGTAAACACTTGTACAACCTTGTACAAACCTGTACACCCTTGTACACACTTGTACAAGCTTGTACACACTTGTACAAGCTTGTACACACTTGTACACCCTTGTACAAACTTGTGCACCCTTGTACACTTTTGTACACCCTTGTATACATTTGTACAAAAATGTACAAGTTTGTACAAGTGTGTACAAGTTTGTAAAAGGTTTTACAAGTGTGTACAAGGTTGTACAAGTGTGTACAAGGTTGTACAAGTGTGTACAAGGTTGTACAAGTGTGTACAAAGGTGTACAAGTGTGTACAAGGTTGTACAAGTGTGTACAAGGTTGTACAAGTGTGTACAAGGTTGTACAAGGTTGTACAATTGTGTACAAGGTTGTACAAGTGTGTACAAGGTTGTACAAGTGTGTACAAGGGTGTACAAGTTTGTACAAGTGTGTACAAGTTTGTACAAGTGTGTACAAGTTTGTACAAGTGTGTACAAGCTTGTACAAGTGTGTACAAGGGTGTACAAGTGTGTACAAGGTTGTACATGTTTTTACAAGGTTGAAAAAGTGTGTACAAGGTTGTACAAGTGTGTACAAGGTTGTACAAGTGTGTACAAGGTTGTACAAGTGTGTACAAAGGTGTACAAGTGTGTACAAAGGTGTACAAGTGTGTACAAGGTTGTACAAGTGTGTACAAGGTTGTACAAGTGTGTACAAGGTTGTACAAGTGTGTACAAGGTTGTACAAGGTTGTACAATTGTGTACAAGGTTGTACAAGTGTGTACAAGGTTGTACAAGTGTGTACAAGGTTGTACAAGTGTGTACAAGGTTGTACAAGTGTGTACAAGGGTGTACAAAATTGTACAAGTGTGTACAAGTGTGTACAAGTTTGTACAAGTGTGTACAAGTTTGTACAAGGGTGTACAAAAGTGTACAAGGGTGCACAAGTTTGTACAAGGGTGTACAAGTGTGTACAAGCTTGTACAAGTGTGTACAAGCTTGTACAAGTGTGTACAAGCTTGTACAAGTGTGTACAAGGGTGTACAGGTTTGTACAAGGTTGTACAAGTGTTTACAAGGGTGTACAAGTGTGTATAAGGTTGTACAAGTGTGTACAAGGTTGTACAAGTGTGTACTAGGTTGTACAAGGTTGTACAATTGTGTACAAGGTTGTACAAGTGTGTACAAGGTTGAACAAGTGTGTACAAGGTTGTACAAGTGTGTACAAGGGTGTACAAGTTTGTACAAGTGTGTACAAGTTTGTACAATTGTGTACAAGTTTGTACAAGGTTGTACAAATGTGTACAAGTTTGTACAAGGTTGTACAAATGTATACAAGGGTGTACAAAAGTGTACAAGGGTGTACAAAAGTGTACAACGGTGCACAAGTTTGTACAAGGGTGTACAAGTGTGTACAAGCTTGTACAAGTGTGTACAAGCTTGTACAAGTGTGTACAAGCTTGTACAAGTGTGTACAAGCTTGTACAAGTGTGTACAAGCTTGTACAAGTGTGTACAAGCTTGTACAAGTGTGTACAAGCTTGTACAAGTGTGTACAAGCTTGTACAAGTGTGTACAAGGGTGTACAGGTTTGTACAAGGTTGTACAAGTGTTTACAAGGGTGTACAAGTATGTACAAAAATGTACAAGTTTGTACAAGTGTGTACAAGTTTGTAAAAGGTTGTACAAGTGTGTACAAGGGTGTACAAGTGTGTACAAGGGTGCACAAGTGTGTACAAGGGTGTACAATCGTGTACAAGCTTGTACAAGTGTGTACAAGGGTGTACAGGTTTGTACAAGGTTGTATAAGTGTGTACAAGGTTGTACAAGTGTGTACAAGGGTGTACAAGTTTGTACAAGTGTGTACAAGTTTGTACAAGTGTGTACAAGTTTGTACAAGGTTGTACAAATGTATACAAGGGTATACAAAAGTGTACAAGGTTGTACAAGTGTTTACAAGGGTGTACAAGTATGTACAAGAATGTACAAGTTTGTACAAGTGTGTACAAGTTTGTAAAAGGTTGTACAAGTGTGTACAAGAGTGTACAAGTGTATACAAGGGTGCACAAGTGTGTACCAGGGTGTACAATCGTGTACATGCTTGTACAAGTGTGTACAAGGTTGTACAGGTTTGTACAAGGTTGTACAAGTGTGTACAAGGGTGTACAAATGTGTACAAGGATGTAAAAGTTTGTACAAGTGTGTACAAGTTTGTACAAGGTTGTACAAGTAAGTACAAGTTTGTACAAGAATGTACAAGTGTGTACAAGGTTTTACAATTAATTGTGTAAAAGGTTGTACAAGTGTTTACAAGGTTGTACAAGTGTGTACAAGCTTGTACAAGTGTGTACAAGGTTGTACAAGTGTGTACAAGGTTGTACAAGTGTGTACAAGGTTGTACAAGTGTGTACAAGGTTGTACAAGTGTTTACAAGGTTGTACAAGTGTTTACAAGGTTGTACAAGTGTGTACAAGGTTGTACAAGTGTGTACAAGGTTGTACAAGTGTGTACAAGGGTGCACAAGTGTGTACAAGGGTGTACAATCGTGTACAAGCTTGTACAAGTTTTTACAAGGTTGTACAAGTGTGTACAAGGTTGTACAAGTGTGTACAAGGTTGTACAAGTGTGTACAAGGTTGTACAAGTGTGTACAAGGTTGTACAAGTGTGTACAAGGTTGTATAAGTGTGTACAAAGGTGTACAAGTGTGTACAAGGTTGTACAAGTGTGTACAAGGTTGTACAAGTGTGTACATGGTTGTACAAGGTTGTACAATTGTGTACAAGGTTGTACAAGTGTGTACAAGGTTGTACAAGTGTGTACAAGGGTGTACAAGTTTGTACAAGTGTGTACAAGTTTGTACAAGTGTGTACAAGTTTGTACAAGGTTGTACAAATTAATACAAGGGTGTACAAAAGTGTACAAGGGTGCACAAGTTTGTACAAGGGTGTACAAGTGTGTACAAGCTTGTACAAGTGTGTACAAGCTTGTACAAGTGTGTACAAGGGTGTACAGGTTTGTACAAGGTTGTACAAGTGTTTACAAGGGTGTACAAAAGAATGTACAAGTTTGTACAAGTGTGTACAAGTTTGTAAAAGGTTGTACAAGTGTGTACAAGGGTGTACAAGTGTGTACAATGGTGCACAAGTGTGTACAAGGGTGTACAATCGTGTACAAGCTTGTACAAGTGTGTACAAGGGTGTACAGGTTTGTACAAGGTTGTACAAGTGTGTACAAGGGTGTACAAATGTGTACAAGGCTGTAAAAGTTTGTACAAGTGTGTACAAGTTTGTACAAGGTTGTACAAGTAAGTACAAGTTTGTACAAGAATGTACAAGTGTGTACAAGGTTTTACAATTGTGTAAAAGGTTGTACAAGTGTGTACAAGGTTGTACAAGTGTGTACAAGGTTGTACAAGTGTGTACAAGCTTGTACAAGTGTGTACAAGGTTGTACAAGTGTGTACAAGGTTGTACAAGTGTGTACAAGGTTGTACAAGTGTGTACAAGGTTGTACAAGTGTGTACAAGGTTGTACAAGTGTGTACAAGTTTGTCCAAGTGTGCACAAGTTTGTACAAGGTTGTACAAATGTGTACAAGGGTGTACAAAAGTGTACAAGGGTGCACAAGTTTGTACAAGGGTGTACAAGTGTGTACAAGCTTGTACAAGTGTGTACAAGCTTGTACAAGGGTTTACAGGTTTGTACAAGGTTGAACAAGTGTGTACAAGGGTGTACAAAAGTGTACAAGGGTGCACAAGTTTGTACAAGGGTGTACAAGTGTGTACAAGCTTGTACAAGTGTGTACAAGCTTGTACAAGGGTTTACAGGTTTGTACAAGGTTGTACAAGTGTGTACAAGGTTGTACAAGTATGTACAAGAATGTACAAGTTTGTACAAGTGTGTACAAGTTTGTAAAAGGTTGTACAAGTGTGTACAAGGGTGTACAAATGTGTACAAGGATGTAAAAGTGTGTACAAGTGTGTACAAGTTTGTACAAGGTTGTACAAGTGTGTACAAGTTTGTACAAGGTTGTACAAATTTGAACAAGTGTGTACAAGGTTGTACAAGTGTGTACAAGGGTGTACAAGTTTGTACAAGTGTGTACAAGTTTGTACAAGGTTGTACACGTGTGTACAAGGTTTTACAATTGTGTACAAGGTTGTACAAGTGTGTACAAGGTTGTACAAGTGTGTACAAGGTTGTACAAGTGTGTACAAGGTTGTACAAGTGTGTACAAGGTTGTACAAGTGTGTACAAGGTTGTACAAGTGTGTACAAGTTTGTACAAGTGTGTACAAGTTTGTACAAGTGTGTACAAGTTTGTACAAGTTTGTACAAATGTGTACAAGGGTGTACGAAAGTGTACAAGGGTGCACAAGTTTGTACAAGGGTGTACAAGTGTGTACAAGGGTGTACAAGTATGTACAAGAATGTACAATTTTGTACAAGTGTGTACAAGTTTGTAAAAGGTTGTACAAGTGTGTACAAGGGTGTACAAGTGTGTACAAGGTTGTACAAGTGTGTACAAGCTTGAACAAGTGTGTACAAGGTTGTACAAGTGTGTACAAGGTTGTACAAGTGTGTACAAGGTTGCACAAGTGTGTACAAGAGTGTACAATCGTGTACAAGCTTGTACAAGTGTGTACTTGGGTGTACAGGTTTGTACAAGGTTGTACAAGTGTGTACAAGGTTGTACAAGTGTGTACAAGGTTGTACAAGTGTGTACAAGGGTGTACAAGTTTGTACAAGTGTGTACAAGGGTGTACAAGTTTGTACAAGTGTGTACAAGTTTGTACAAGTGTGTACAAGTTTGTACAAGTTTGTACAAATGTATACAAGGGTGTACAAAAGTGTACAAGGGTGCACAAGTTTGTACAAGGGTGTACAAGTGTGTACAAGCTTGTACAAGTGTGTACAAGCTTGTACAAGTGTGTACAAGGGTGTACAGGTTTGTACAAGGTTGTACAAGTGTTTACAAGGGTGTACAAGTATGTACAAGAATGTACAAGTTTGTACAAGTGTGTACAAGTTTGTAAAAGGTTGTACAAGTGTGTACAAGGGTGTACAAGTGTGTACAAGGGTGCACAAGTGTGTACAAGGGTGTACAATCGTGTACAAGCTTGTACAAGTGTGTACAAGCTTGTACAAGTGTGTACAAGGGTGTACAGGTTTGTACAAGGTTGTACAAGTGTGTACAAGGTTGTACAAGTGTGTACAAGCTTGTACAAGTGTGTACAAGGTTGTACAAGTGTGTACAAGGTTGTACAAGTGTGTACAAGCTTGTACAAGTGTGTACAAGGTTTGTACAAGTGTGTACAAGGTTGTTCAAGTGTGTACATGTTTGTACAAGTGTGTTTAAGTTTGTACAAGGTTGTACAAATGTGTACAAGGGTGTACAAAAGTGTTCAAGGGTGCACAAGTTTGTACAAGTGTGTACAAGGGTGTACAAGTATGTACAAGAATGTAAAATTTTGTACAAGTGTGTACAAGGGTGTACAAGTTTGTACAAGGTTGTAAAAGTGTGTACAAGGTTTTACAATTGTGTACAAGGTTGTACAAGTGTGTACAAGTATGTACAAGTGTGTACGAGGTTGTACAAGTGTGTACAAGGTTGTACAAGTGTGTACAAGGTTGTACAAGTGTGTACAAGGTTGTACAAGTGTACACAAGTTTGTACAAGGTTGTACAAATGTGTACAAGGGTGTACAAAAGTGTACAAGGGTGCACAAGTTTGTACAAGGGTGTACAAGTGTGTACAAGCTTGTACAAGTGTGTACAAGCTTGTACAAGTGTGTACAAGGGTGTACAGGTTTGTACAAGGTTGTACAAGTGTGTACAAGGGTGTACAAGTGTGTACAAGGTTGTACAAGTGTGTACAAGGTTTTACAATTGTGTACAAGGTTGTACAAGTGTGTACAAGGTTGTACAAGTGTGTACGAGGTTGTACAAGTGTGTACAAGGTTGTCCAAGTGTGTACAAGGTTGTACAAGTGTACACAAGTTTGTACAAGTGTGTACAAGTTTGTACAAGTGTGTACAAGTTTGTACAAGGTTGTACAAATGTGTACAAGGGTGTACAAAAGTGTACAAGGGTGCACAAGTTTGTACAAGGGTGTACAAGTGTGAACAAGCTTGTACAAGTGTGTACAAGCTTGTACAAGTGTGTACAAGCTTGTACAAGTGTGTACAAGGGTGTACAGGTTTGTACAAGGTTGTACAAGTGTGTACAAGGGTGTACAAGTATGTACAAGAATGTACAATTTTGTACAAGTGTGTACAAGTTTGTAAAAGGTTGTACAAGTGTGTACAAGGGTGTACAAGTGTGTACAAGGTTGTACAAGTGTGTACAAGGTTGTACAAGTGTGTACAAGCTTGAACAAGTGTGTACAAGGTTGTACAAGTGTGTACAAGGTTGTACAAGTGTGTACAAGGTTGCACAAGTGTGTACAAGAGTGTACAATCGTGTACAAGCTTGTACAAGTGTGTACAAGGGTGTACAGGTTTGTACAAGGTTGTACAAGTGTGTACAAGGTTGTACAAGTGTGTACAAGGGTGTACAAGTTTGTACAAGTGTGTACAAGTTTGTACAAGTTTGTACAAATGTATACAAGGGTGTACAAAAGTGTACAAGGGTGCACAAGTTTGTACAAGGGTGTACAAGTGTGTACAAGCTTGTACAAGTGTGTACAAGCTTGTACAAGTGTGTACAAGGGTGTACAGGTTTGTACAATTTTGTACAAGTGTTTACAAGGGTGTACAAGTATGTACAAGAATGTACAAGTTTGTACAAGTGTGTACAAGTTTGTAAAAGGTTGTACATGTGTGTACAAGGGTGTACAAGTTTGTACAAGGGTGCACAAGTGTGTACAAGGGTGTACAATCGTGTACAAGCTTGTACAAGTGTGTACAAGGGTGTACAGGTTTGTACAAGGTTGTACAAGTGTGTACAAGGGTGTACAAATGTATACAAGGATGTAAAAGTTTGTACAAGTGTGTACAAGTTTGTACAAGGTTGTACAAGTAAGTACAAGTTTGTACAAGAATGTACAAGTGTGTACAAGGTTTTACAATTGTGTAAAAGGTTGTACAAGTGTGTACAAGGTTGTACAATTGTGTACAAGGTTGTACAAGTGTGTACAAGGTTGTACAAGTGTGTACAAGGTTGTACAAGTGTGTACAAGGTTGTACAAGTGTGTACAAGGTTGTTCAAGTGTGTACATGTTTGTACAAGTGTGTTTAAGTTTGTACAAGGTTGTACAAATGTGTACAAGGGTGTACAAAAGTGTTCAAGGGTGCACAAGTTTGTACAAGGGTGTACAAGTGTGTACAAGGGTGTACAGGTTTGTACAAGGTTGTACAAGTGTGTACAAGGGTGTACAAGTATGTACAAGAATGTAAAATTTTGTACAAGTGTGTACAAGGGTGTACAAGTGTGTACAAGGTTGTAAAAGTGTGTACAAGGTTTTACAATTGTGTACAAGGTTGTACAAGTGTGTACAAGGTTGTACAAGTGTGTACGAGGTTGTACAAGTGTGTACAAGGTTGTACAAGTGTGTACAAGGTTGTACAAGTGTGTACAAGGTTGTACAAGTGTACACAAGTTTGTACAAGTGTGTACAAGTTTGTACAAGTGTGTACAAGTTTGTACAAGGTTGTACAAATGTGTACAAGGGTGTACAAAAGTGTACAAGGGTGCACAAGTTTGTACAAGGGTGTACAAAAGTGTACAAGCTTGTACAAGTGTGTACAAGCTTGTGCAAGTGTGTACAAGCTTGTACAAGTGTGTACAAGGGTGTACAGGTTTGTACAAGGTTGTACAAGTGTGTACAAGGGTGTACAAGTATGTACAAGAATGTACAATTTTGTACAAGTATGTACAAGTTTGTAAAAGGTTGTACAAGTGTGTACAAGGGTGTACAAGTGTGTACAAGGTTGTACAAGTGTGTACAAGCTTGAACAAGTGTGTACAAGGTTGTACAAGTGTGTACAAGGTTGTACAAGTGTGTACAAGGTTGCACAAGTGTGTACAAGAGTGTACAATCGTGTACAAGCTTGTACAAGTGGGTACAAGGGTGTACAGGTTAGTACAAGGTTGTACAAGTGTGTACAAGGTTGTACAAGTGTGTACAAGGGTGTACAAGTTTGTACAAGTGTGTACAAGTTTGTACAAGTGTGTACAACTTTGTACAAGTTTGTACAAATGTATACAAGGGTGTACAAAAGTGTACAAGGGTGCACAAGTTTGTACAAGGGTGTACAAGTGTGTACAAGCTTGTACAAGTGTGTACAAGCTTGTACAAGTGTGTACAAGGGTGTACAGGTTTGTACAATTTTGTACAAGTGTTTACAAGGGTGTACAAGTATGTACAAGAATGTACAAGTTTGTACAAGTGTGTACAAGCTTGTAAAAGGTTGTACATGTGTGTACAAGGGTGTACAAGTGTGTACAAGGGTGCACAAGTGTGTACAAGGGTGTACAATCGTGTACAAGCTTGTACAAGTGTGTACAAGGGTGTACAGGTTTGTACAAGGTTGTACAAGTGTGTACAAGGGTGTACAAATGTATACAAGGATGTAAAAGTTTGTACAAGTGTGTACAAGTTTGTACAAGGTTGTACAAGTAAGTACAAGTTTGTACAAGAATGTACAAGTGTGTACAAGGTTTTACAATTGTGTAAAAGGTTGTACAAGTGTGTACAAGGTTGTACAAGTGTGTACAAGGTTGTACAAGTGTGTACAAGGTTGTACAAGTGTGTACAAGGTTGTACAAGTGTGTACAAGCTTGTACAATTGTGTACAAGGTTGTACAAGTGTGTACAAGGTTGTTCAAGTGTGTACATGTTTGTACAAGTGTGTTTAAGTTTGTACAAGGTTGTACAAATGTGTACAAGGGTGTACAAAAGTGTTCAAGGGTGCACAGGTTTGTACAAGGTTGTACAAGTGTGTACAAGGGTGTACAAGTATGTACAAGAATGTAAAATTTTGTACAAGTGTGTACAAGGGTGTACAAGTGTGTACAAGGTTGTACAAGTGTGTACAAGGTTTTACAATTGTGTACAAGGTTGTACAAGTGTGTACAAGGTTGTACAAGTGTGTACGAGGTTGTACAAGTGTGTACAAGGTTGTACAAGTGTGTACAAGGTTGTACAAGTGTGTACAAGGTTGTACAAGTGTACACAAGTTTGTACAAGTGTGTACAAGTTTGTACAAGTGTGTACAAGTTTGTACAAGGTCGTACAAATGTGTACAAGGGTGTACAAAAGTGTACAAGAGTGCACAAGTTTGTACAAGGGTGTACAAGTGTGTACAAGCTTGTACAAGTGTGTACAAGCTTGTACAAGTGTGTACAAGCTTGTACAAGTGTGTACAAGCTTGTACAATTGTGTACAAGGGTGTACAGGTTTGTACAAGGTTGTACAAGTGTGTACAAGGGTGTACAAGTATGTACAAGAATGTACAATTTTGTACAAGTGTGTACAAGTTTGTAAAAGGTTGTACAAGTGTGTACAAGGGTGTACAAGTGTGTACAAGGTTGTACAAGTGTGTACAAGCTTGAACAAGTGTGTACAAGGTTGTACAAGTGTGTACAAGGTTGTACAAGTGTGTACAAGGTTGTACAAGTGTGTACAAGGTTGCACAAGTGTGTACAAGAGTGTACAATCGTGTACAAGCTTGTACAAGTGTGTACAAGGGTGTACAGGTTTGTACAAGGTTGTACAAGTGTGTACAAGGTTGTACAAGTGTGTACAAGGGTGTACAAGTTTGTACAAGTGTGTACAAGTTTGTACAAGTTTGTACAAGTTTGTACAAATGTATACAAGGGTGTACAAAAGTGTACAAGGGTGCACAAGTTTGTACAAGGGTGTACAAGTGTGTACAAGCTTGTACAAGTGTGTACAAGCTTGTACAAGTGTGTACAAGGGTGTACAGGTTTGTACAATTTTGTACAAGTGTTTACAAGGGTGTACAAGTATGTACAAGAATGTACAAGTTTGTACAAGTGTGTACAAGTTTGTAAAAGGTTGTACATGTGTGTACAAGGGTGTACAAGTGTGTACAAGGGTGCACAAGTGTGTACAAGGGTGTACAATCGTGTACAAGCTTGTACAAGTGTGTACAAGGGTGTACAGGTTTGTACAAGGTTGTACAAGTGTGTACAAGGGTGTACAAAAGTGTACAAGGGTGTACAAAAGTGTACAAGGGTGCACAAGTTTGTACAAGGGTGTACAAGTGTGTACAAGCTTGTACAAGTGTGTACAAGCTTGTACAAGTGTGTACAAGGGTGTACAGGTTTGTACAAGGTTGTACAAGTGTTTACAAGGGTGTACAAGTATGTACAAGAATGTACAAGTTTGTACAAGTGTGTACAAGTTTGTAAAAGGTTGTACAAGTGTGTACAAGGGTGTACAAGTGTGTACAAGGGTGCACAAGTGTGTACAAGGGTGTACAATCGTGTACAAGCTTGTACAAGTGTGTACAAGCTTGTACAAGTGTGTACAAGGGTGTACAGGTTTGTACAAGGTTGTACAAGTGTGTACAAGGTTGTACAAGTGTGTACAAGCTTGTACAAGTGTGTACAAGGTTGTACAAGTGTGTACAAGGTTGTACAAGTGTGTACAAGCTTGTACAAGTGTGTACAAGGTTTGTACAAGTGTGTAAGAGGTTGTTCAAGTGTGTACATGTTTGTACAAGTGTGTACAAGGGTGTACAGGTTTGTACAATTTTGTACAAGTGTTTACAAGGGTGTACAAGTATGTACAAGAATGTACAAGTTTGTACAAGTGTGTACAAGTTTGTAAAAGGTTGTACATGTGTGTACAAGGGTGTACAAGTTTGTACAAGGGTGCACAAGTGTGTACAAGGGTGTACAATCGTGTACAAGCTTGTACAAGTGTGTACAAGGGTGTACAGGTTTGTACAAGGTTGTACAAGTGTGTACAAGGGTGTACAAATGTATACAAGGATGTAAAAGTTTGTACAAGTGTGTACAAGTTTGTACAAGGTTGTACAAGTAAGTACAAGTTTGTACAAGAATGTACAAGTGTGTACAAGGTTTTACAATTGTGTAAAAGGTTGTACAAGTGTGTACAAGGTTGTACAATTGTGTACAAGGTTGTACAAGTGTGTACAAGGTTGTACAAGTGTGTACAAGGTTGTACAAGTGTGTACAAGGTTGTACAAGTGTGTACAAGGTTGTTCAAGTGTGTACATGTTTGTACAAGTGTGTTTAAGTTTGTACAAGGTTGTACAAATGTGTACAAAAGTGTACAAAAGTGTTCAAGGGTGCACAAGTTTGTACAAGGGTGTACAAGTGTGTACAAGGGTGTACAGGTTTGTACAAGGTTGTACAAGTGTGTACAAGGGTGTACAAGTATGTACAAGAATGTAAAATTTTGTACAAGTGTGTACAAGGGTGTACAAGTGTGTACAAGGTTGTAAAAGTGTGTACAAGGTTTTACAATTGTTTACAAGGTTGTACAAGTGTGTACAAGGTTGTACAAGTGTGTACGAGGTTGTACAAGTGTGTACAAGGTTGTACAAGTGTGTACAAGGTTGTACAAGTGTGTACAAGGTTGTACAAGTGTACACAAGTTTGTACAAGTGTGTACAAGTTTGTACAAGTGTGTACAAGTTTGTACAAGGTTGTACAAATGTGTACAAGGGTGTACAAAAGTGTACAAGGGTGCACAAGTTTGTACAAGGGTGTACAAAAGTGTACAAGCTTGTACAAGTGTGTACAAGCTTGTACAAGTGTGTACAAGCTTGTACAAGTGTGTACAAGCTTGTACAAGTGTGTACAAGGGTGTACAGGTTTGTACAAGGTTGTACAAGTGTGTACAAGGGTGTACAAGTATGTACAAGAATGTACAATTTTGTACAAGTATGTACAAGTTTGTAAAAGGTTGTACAAGTGTGTACAAGGGTGTACAAGTGTGTACAAGGTTGTACAAGTGTGTACAAGCTTGAACAAGTGTGTACAAGGTTGTACAAGTGTGTACAAGGTTGTACAAGTGTGTACAAGGTTGCACAAGTGTGTACAAGAGTGTACAATCGTGTACAAGCTTGTACAAGTGGGTACAAGGGTGTACAGGTTAGTACAAGGTTGTACAAGTGTGTACAAGGTTGTACAAGTGTGTACAAGGGTGTACAAGTTTGTACAAGTGTGTACAAGTTTGTACAAGTGTGTACAACTTTGTACAAGTTTGTACAAATGTATACAAGGGTGTACAAAAGTGTACAAGGGTGCACAAGTTTGTACAAGGGTGTACAAGTGTGTACAAGCTTGTACAAGTGTGTACAAGCTTGTACAAGTGTGTACAAGGGTGTACAGGTTTGTACAATTTTGTACAAGTGTTTACAAGGGTGTACAAGTATGTACAAGAATGTACAAGTTTGTACAAGTGTGTACAAGCTTGTAAAAGGTTGTACATGTGTGTACAAGGGTGTACAAGTGTGTACAAGGGTGCACAAGTGTGTACAAGGGTGTACAATCGTGTACAAGCTTGTACAAGTGTGTACAAGGGTGTACAGGTTTGTACAAGGTTGTACAAGTGTGTACAAGGGTGTACAAATGTATACAAGGATGTAAAAGTTTGTACAAGTGTGTACAAGTTTGTACAAGGTTGTACAAGTAAGTACAAGTTTGTACAAGAATGTACAAGTGTGTACAAGGTTTTACAATTGTGTAAAAGGTTGTACAAGTGTGTACAAGGTTGTACAAGTGTGTACAAGGTTGTACAAGTGTGTACAAGGTTGTACAAGTGTGTACAAGGTTGTACAAGTGTGTACAAGCTTGTACAATTGTGTACAAGGTTGTACAAGTGTGTACAAGGTTGTTCAAGTGTGTACATGTTTGTACAAGTGTGTTTAAGTTTGTACAAGGTTGTACAAATGTGTACAAGGTTGTACAAAAGTGTTCAAGGGTGCACAAGTTTGTACAAGGGTGTACAAGTGTGTACAAGCTTGTACAAGTGTGTACAAGCTTGTACAAGTGTGTACAAGCTTGTACAAGTGTGTACAAGGGTGTACAGGTTTGTACAAGGTTGTACAAGTGTGTACAAGGGTGTACAAGTATGTACAAGAATGTAAAATTTTGTACAAGTGTGTACAAGGGTGTACAAGTGTGTACAAGGTTGTACAAGTGTGTACAAGGTTTTACAATTGTGTACAAGGTTGTACAAGTGTGTACAAGGTTGTACAAGTGTGTACGAGGTTGTACAAGTGTGTACAAGGTTGTACAAGTGTGTACAAGGTTGTACAAGTGTGTACAAGGTTGTACAAGTGTACACAAGTTTGTACAAGTGTGTACAAGTTTGTACAAGTGTGTACAAGTTTGTACAAGGTCGTACAAATGTGTACAAGGGTGTACAAAAGTGTACAAGAGTGCACAAGTTTGTACAAGGGTGTACAAGTGTGTACAAGCTTGTACAAGTGTGTACAAGCTTGTACAAGTGTGTACAAGCTTGTACAAGTGTGTACAAGCTTGTACAATTGTGTACAAGGGTGTACAGGTTTGTACAAGGTTGTACAAGTGTGTACAAGGGTGTACAAGTATGTACAAGAATGTACAATTTTGTACAAGTGTGTACAAGTTTGTAAAAGGTTGTACAAGTGTGTACAAGGGTGTACAAGTGTGTACAAGGTTGTACAAGTGTGTACAAGCTTGAACAAGTGTGTACAAGGTTGTACAAGTGTGTACAAGGTTGTACAAGTGTGTACAAGGTTGTACAAGTGTGTACAAGGTTGCACAAGTGTGTACAAGAGTGTACAATCGTGTACAAGCTTGTACAAGTGTGTACAAGGGTGTACAGGTTTGTACAAGGTTGTACAAGTGTGTACAAGGTTGTACAAGTGTGTACAAGGGTGTACAAGTTTGTACAAGTGTGTACAAGTTTGTACAAGTTTGTACAAGTTTGTACAAATGTATACAAGGGTGTACAAAAGTGTACAAGGGTGCACAAGTTTGTACAAGGGTGTACAAGTGTGTACAAGCTTGTACAAGTGTGTACAAGCTTGTACAAGTGTGTACAAGGGTGTACAGGTTTGTACAATTTTGTACAAGTGTTTACAAGGGTGTACAAGTATGTACAAGAATGTACAAGTTTGTACAAGTGTGTACAAGTTTGTAAAAGGTTGTACATGTGTGTACAAGGGTGTACAAGTGTGTACAAGGGTGCACAAGTGTGTACAAGGGTGTACAATCGTGTACAAGCTTGTACAAGTGTGTACAAGGGTGTACAGGTTTGTACAAGGTTGTACAAGTGTGTACAAGGGTGTACAAAAGTGTACAAGGGTGTACAAAAGTGTACAAGGGTGCACAAGTTTGTACAAGGGTGTACAAGTGTGTACAAGCTTGTACAAGTGTGTACAAGCTTGTACAAGTGTGTACAAGGGTGTACAGGTTTGTACAAGGTTGTACAAGTGTTTACAAGGGTGTACAAGTATGTACAAGAATGTACAAGTTTGTACAAGTGTGTACAAGTTTGTAAAAGGTTGTACAAGTGTGTACAAGGGTGTACAAGTGTGTACAAGGGTGCACAAGTGTGTACAAGGGTGTACAATCGTGTACAAGCTTGTACAAGTGTGTACAAGCTTGTACAAGTGTGTACAAGGGTGTACAGGTTTGTACAAGGTTGTACAAGTGTGTACAAGGTTGTACAAGTGTGTACAAGCTTGTACAAGTGTGTACAAGGTTGTACAAGTGTGTACAAGGTTGTACAAGTGTGTACAAGCTTGTACAAGTGTGTACAAGGTTTGTACAAGTGTGTACAAGGTTGTTCAAGTGTGTACATGTTTGTACAAGTGTGTTTAAGTTTGTACAAGGTTGTACAAATGTGTACAAGGGTGTACAAAAGTGTTCAAGGGTGCACAAGTTTGTACAAGTGTGTACAAGGGTGTACAAGTATGTACAAGAATGTAAAATTTTGTACAAGTGTGTACAAGGGTGTACAAGTTTGTACAAGGTTGTAAAAGTGTGTACAAGGTTTTACAATTGTGTACAAGGTTGTACAAGTGTGTACAAGAATGTACAAGTGTGTACGAGGTTGTACAAGTGTGTACAAGGTTGTACAAGTGTGTACAAGGTTGTACAAGTGTGTACAAGGTTGTACAAGTGTGTACAAGGTTGTACAAGTGTACACAAGTTTGTACAAGGTTGTACAAATGTGTACAAGGGTGTACAAAAGTGTACAAGGGTGCACAAGTTTGTACAAGGGTGTACAAGTGTGTACAAGCTTGTACAAGTGTGTACAAGCTTGTACAAGTGTGTACAAGGGTGTACAGGTTTGTACAAGGTTGTACAAGTGTGTACAAGGGTGTACAAGTATGTACAAGAATGTACAATTTTGTACAAGTGTGTACAAGTTTGTAAAAGGTTGTACAAGTGTGTACAAGGGTGTACAAGTGTGTACAAGGTTGTACAAGTGTGTACAAGCTTGAACAAGTGTGTACAAGGTTGTACAAGTGTGTACAAGGTTGTACAAGTGTGTACAAGGTTGCACAAGTGTGTACAAGAGTGTACAATCGTGTACAAGCTTGTACAAGTGTGTACAAGGGTGTACAGGTTTGTACAAGGTTGTACAAGTGTGTACAAGGTTGTACAAGTGTGTACAAGGGTGTACAAGTTTGTACAAGTGTGTACAAGTTTGTACAAGTGTGTACAAGTTTGTACAAGTTTGTACAAATGTATACAAGGGTGTACAAAAGTGTACAAGGGTGCACAAGTTTGTACAAGGGTGTACAAGTGTGTACAAGCTTGTACAAGTGTGTACAAGCTTGTACAAGTGTGTACAAGGGTGTACAGGTTTGTACAATTTTGTACAAGTGTTTACAAGGGTGTACAAGTATGTACAAGAATGTACAAGTTTGTACAAGTGTGTACAAGTTTGTAAAAGGTTGTACATGTGTGTACAAGGGTGTACAAGTGTGTACAAGGGTGCACAAGTGTGTACAAGGGTGTACAATCGTGTACAAGCTTGTACAAGTGTGTACAAGGGTGTACAGGTTTGTACAAGGTTGTACAAGTGTGTACAAGGGTGTACAAATGTATACAAGGATGTAAAAGTTTGTACAAGTGTGTACAAGTTTGTACAAGGTTGTACAAGTAAGTACAAGTTTGTACAAGAATGTACAAGTGTGTACAAGGTTTTACAATTGTGTAAAAGGTTGTACAAGTGTGTACAAGGTTGTACAAGTGTGTACAAGCTTGTAGAAGTGTGTACAAGGTTGTACATGTGTGTACAAGGTTGTACAAGTGTGTACAAGCTTGTACAAGTGTGTACAAGGTTGTACAAGTGTGTACAAGGTTGTTCAAGTGTGTACATGTTTGTACAAGTGTGTTTAAGTTTGTACAAGGTTGTACAAATGTGTACAAGGGTGTACAAAAGTGTTCAAGGGTGCACAAGTTTGTACAAGGGTGTACAAGTGTGTACAAGCTTGTACAAGTGTGTACAAGGGTGTACAGGTTTGTACAAGGTTGTACAAGTGTGTACAAGGGTGTACAAGTATGTACAAGAATGTAAAATTTTGTACAAGTGTGTACAAGGGTGTACAAGTGTGTACAAGGTTGTACAAGTGTGTACAAGGTTTTACAATTGTGTACAAGGTTGTACAAGTGTGTACAAGGTTGTACAAGTGTGTACGAGGTTGTACAAGTGTGTACAAGGTTGTACAAGTGTGTACAAGGTTGTCCAAGTGTGTACAAGGTTGTACAAGTGTACACAAGTTTGTACAAGTGTGTACAAGTTTGTACAAGTGTGTACAAGTTTGTACAAGGTTGTACAAATGTGTACAAGGGTGTACAAAAGTGTACAAGGGTGCACAAGTTTGTACAAGGGTGTACAAGTGTTAACAAGCTTGTACAAGTGTGTACAAGCTTGTACAAGTGTGTACAAGCTTGTACAAGTGTGTACAAGCTTGTACAAGTGTGTACAAGGGTGTACAGGTTTGTACAAGGTTGTACAAGTGTGTACAAGGGTGTACAAGTATGTACAAGAATGTACAATTTTGTACAAGTGTGTACAAGTTTGTAAAAGGTTGTACAAGTGTGTACAAGGGTGTACAAGTGTGTACAAGGTTGTACAAGTGTGTACAAGGTTGTACAAGTGTGTACAAGCTTGAACAAGTGTGTACAAGGTTGTACAAGTGTGTACAAGGTTGTACAAGTGTGTACAAGGTTGCACAAGTGTGTACAAGAGTGTACAATCGTGTACAAGCTTGTACAAGTGTGTACAAGGGTGTACAGGTTTGTACAAGGTTGTACAAGTGTGTACAAGGTTGTACAAGTGTGTACAAGGGTGTACAAGTTTGTACAAGTGTGTACAAGTTTGTACAAGTTTGTACAAATGTATACAAGGGTGTACAAAAGTGTACAAGGGTGCACAAGTTTGTACAAGGGTGTACAAGTGTGTACAAGCTTGTACAAGTGTGTACAAGCTTGTACAAGTGTGTACAAGCTTGTACAAGTGTGTACAAGCTTGTACAAGTGTGTACAAGGGTGTACAGGTTTGTACAATTTTGTACAAGTGTTTACAAGGGTGTACAAGTATGTACAAGAATGTACAAGTTTGTACAAGTGTGTACAAGTTTGTAAAAGGTTGTACATGTGTGTACAAGGGTGTACAAGTTTGTACAAGGGTGCACAAGTGTGTACAAGGGTGTACAATCGTGTACAAGCTTGTACAAGTGTGTACAAGGGTGTACAGGTTTGTACAAGGTTGTACAAGTGTGTACAAGGGTGTACAAATGTATACAAGGATGTAAAAGTTTGTACAAGTGTGTACAAGTTTGTACAAGGTTGTACAAGTAAGTACAAGTTTGTACAAGAATGTACAAGTGTGTACAAGGTTTTACAATTGTGTAAAAGGTTGTACAAGTGTGTACAAGGTTGTACAAGTGTGTACAAGGTTGTACAAGTGTGTACAAGGTTGTACAAGTGTGTACAAGGTTGTTCAAGTGTGTACATGTTTGTACAAGTGTGTTTAAGTTTGTACAAGGTTGTACAAATGTGTACAAGGGTGTACAAGAGTGTTCAAGGGTGCACAAGTTTGTACAAGGGTGTACAAGTGTGTACAAGGGTGTACAGGTTTGTACAAGGTTGTACAAGTGTGTACAAGGGTGTACAAGTATGTACAAGAATGTAAAATTTTGTACAAGTGTGTACAAGGGTGTACAAGTGTGTACAAGGTTGTAAAAGTGTGTACAAGGTTTTACAATTGTGTACAAGGTTGTACAAGTGTGTACAAGGTTGTACAAGTGTGTACGAGGTTGTACAAGTGTGTACAAGGTTGTACAAGTGTGTACAAGGTTGTACAAGTGTGTACAAGGTTGTACAAGTGTACACAAGTTTGTACAAGTGTGTACAAGTTTGTACAAGTGTGTACAAGTTTGTACAAGGTTGTACAAATGTGTACAAGGGTGTACAAAAGTGTACAAGGGTGCACAAGTTTGTACAAGGGTGTACAAAAGTGTACAAGCTTGTACAAGTGTGTACAAGCTTGTACAAGTGTGTACAAGCTTGTACAAGTGTGTACAAGCTTGTACAAGTGTGTACAAGCTTGTACAAGTGTGTACAAGGGTGTACAGGTTTGTACAAGGTTGTACAAGTGTGTACAAGGGTGTACAAGTATGTACAAGAATGTACAATTTTGTACAAGTGTGTACAAGTTTGTAAAAGGTTGTACAAGTGTGTACAAGGGTGTACAAGTATGTACAAGAATGTAAAATTTTGTACAAGTGTGTACAAGGGTGTACAAGTTTGTACAAGGTTGTAAAAGTGTGTACAAGGTTTTACAATTGTGTACAAGGTTGTACAAGTGTGTACAAGAATGTACAAGTGTGTACGAGGTTGTACAAGTGTGTACAAGGTTGTACAAGTGTGTACAAGGTTGTACAAGTGTGTACAAGGTTGTACAAGTGTGTACAAGGTTGTACAAGTGTACACAAGTTTGTACAAGGTTGTACAAATGTGTACAAGGGTGTACAAAAGTGTACAAGGGTGCACAAGTTTGTACAAGGGTGTACAAGTGTGTACAAGCTTGTACAAGTGTGTACAAGCTTGTACAAGTGTGTACAAGGGTGTACAGGTTTGTACAAGGTTGTACAAGTGTGTACAAGGGTGTACAAGTATGTACAAGAATGTACAATTTTGTACAAGTGTGTACAAGTTTGTAAAAGGTTGTACAAGTGTGTACAAGGGTGTACAAGTGTGTACAAGGTTGTACAAGTGTGTACAAGCTTGAACAAGTGTGTACAAGGTTGTACAAGTGTGTACAAGGTTGTACAAGTGTGTACAAGGTTGCACAAGTGTGTACAAGAGTGTACAATCGTGTACAAGCTTGTACAAGTGTGTACAAGGGTGTACAGGTTTGTACAAGGTTGTACAAGTGTGTACAAGGTTGTACAAGTGTGTACAAGGGTGTACAAGTTTGTACAAGTGTGTACAAGTTTGTACAAGTGTGTACAAGTTTGTACAAGTTTGTACAAATGTATACAAGGGTGTACAAAAGTGTACAAGGGTGCACAAGTTTGTACAAGGGTGTACAAGTGTGTACAAGCTTGTACAAGTGTGTACAAGCTTGTACAAGTGTGTACAAGGGTGTACAGGTTTGTACAATTTTGTACAAGTGTTTACAAGGGTGTACAAGTATGTACAAGAATGTACAAGTTTGTACAAGTGTGTACAAGTTTGTAAAAGGTTGTACATGTGTGTACAAGGGTGTACAAGTGTGTACAAGGGTGCACAAGTGTGTACAAGGGTGTACAATCGTGTACAAGCTTGTACAAGTGTGTACAAGGGTGTACAGGTTTGTACAAGGTTGTACAAGTGTGTACAAGGGTGTACAAATGTATACAAGGATGTAAAAGTTTGTACAAGTGTGTACAAGTTTGTACAAGGTTGTACAAGTAAGTACAAGTTTGTACAAGAATGTACAAGTGTGTACAAGGTTTTACAATTGTGTAAAAGGTTGTACAAGTGTGTACAAGGTTGTACAAGTGTGTACAAGCTTGTAGAAGTGTGTACAAGGTTGTACATGTGTGTACAAGGTTGTACAAGTGTGTACAAGCTTGTACAAGTGTGTACAAGGTTGTACAAGTGTGTACAAGGTTGTTCAAGTGTGTACATGTTTGTACAAGTGTGTTTAAGTTTGTACAAGGTTGTACAAATGTGTACAAGGGTGTACAAAAGTGTTCAAGGGTGCCAAGTTTGTACAAGGGTGTACAAGTGTGTACAAGCTTGTACAAGTGTGTACAAGGGTGTACAGGTTTGTACAAGGTTGTACAAGTGTGTACAAGGGTGTACAAGTATGTACAAGAATGTAAAATTTTGTACAAGTGTGTACAAGGGTGTACAAGTGTGTACAAGGTTGTACAAGTGTGTACAAGTTTTACAATTGTGTACAAGGTTGTACAAGTGTGTACAAGGTTGTACAAGTGTGTACGAGGTTGTACAAGTGTGTACAAGGTTGTACAAGTGGGTACAAGGTTGTCCAAGTGTGTACAAGGTTGTACAAGTGTACACAAGTTTGTACAAGTGTGTACAAGTTTGTACAAGTGTGTACAAGTTTGTACAAGGTTGTACAAATGTGTACAAGGGTGTACAAAAGTGTACAAGGGTGCACAAGTTTGTACAAGGGTGTACAAGTGTTAACAAGCTTGTACAAGTGTGTACAAGCTTGTACAAGTGTGTACAAGCTTGTACAAGTGTGTACAAGCTTGTACAAGTGTGTACAAGGGTGTACAGGTTTGTACAAGGTTGTACAAGTGTGTACAAGGGTGTACAAGTATGTACAAGAATGTACAATTTTGTACAAGTGTGTACAAGTTTGTAAAAGGTTGTACAAGTGTGTACAAGGGTGTACAAGTGTGTACAAGGTTGTACAAGTGTGTACAAGGTTGTACAAGTGTGTACAAGCTTGAACAAGTGTGTACAAGGTTGTACAAGTGTGTACAAGGTTGTACAAGTGTGTACAAGGTTGCACAAGTGTGTACAAGAGTGTACAATCGTGTACAAGCTTGTACAAGTGTGTACAAGGGTGTACAGGTTTGTACAAGGTTGTACAAGTGTGTACAAGGTTGTACAAGTGTGTACAAGGGTGTACAAGTTTGTACAAGTGTGTACAAGTTTGTACAAGTTTGTACAAATGTATACAAGGGTGTACAAAAGTGTACAAGGGTGCACAAGTTTGTACAAGGTGTACAAGTGTGTACAAGCTTGTACAAGTGTGTACAAGCTTGTACAAGTGTGTACAAGCTTGTACAAGTGTGTACAAGGGTGTACAGGTTTGTACAAATTTTGTACAAGTGTTTACAAGGGTGTACAAGTATGTACAAGAATGTACAAGTTTGTACAAGTGTGTACAAGTTTGTAAAAGGTTGTACATGTGTGTACAAGGGTGTACAAGTTTGTACAAGGGTGCACAAGTGTGTACAAAGGGTGTACAATCGTGTACAAGCTTGTACAAGTGTGTACAAGGGTGTACAGGTTTGTACAAGGTTGTACAAGTGTGTACAAGGGTGTACAAATGTATACAAGGATGTAAAAGTTTGTACAAGTGTGTACAAGTTTGTACAAGGTTGTACAAGTAAGTACAAGTTTGTACAAGATGTACAAGTGTGTACAAGGTTTTACAATTGTTGTAAAAGGTTGTACAAGTGTGTACAAGGTTGTACAATTGTGTACAAGGTTGTACAAGTGTGTACAAGGTTGTACAAGTGTGTACAAGGTTGTACAAGTGTGTACAAGGTTGTACAAGTGTGTACAAGGTTGTTCAAGTGTGTACATGTTTGTACAAGTGTGTTTAAGTTTGTACAAGGTTGTACAAATGTGTACAAGGGTGTACAAGAGTGTTCAAGGGTGCACAAGTTTGTACAAGGGTGTACAAGTGTGTACAAGGGTGTACAGGTTTGTACAAGGTTGTACAAGTGTGTACAAGGGTGTACAAGTATGTACAAGAATGTAAAATTTTGTACAAGTGTGTACAAGGGTGTACAAGTGTGTACAAGGTTGTAAAAGTGTGTACAAGGTTTTACAATTGTGTACAAGGTTGTACAAGTGTGTACAAGGTTGTACAAGTGTGTACGAGGTTGTACAAGTGTGTACAAGGTTGTACAAGTGTGTACAAGGTTGTACAAGTGTGTACAAGGTTGTACAAGTGTACACAAGTTTGTACAAGTGTGTACAAGTTTGTACAAGTGTGTACAAGTTTGTACAAGGTTGTACAAATGTGTACAAGGGTGTACAAAAGTGTACAAGGGTGCACAAGTTTGTACAAGGGTGTACAAAAGTGTACAAGCTTGTACAAGTGTGTACAAGCTTGTACAAGTGTGTACAAGCTTGTACAAGTGTGTACAAGGGTGTACAGGTTTGTACAAGGTTGTACAAGTGTGTACAAGGGTGTACAAGTATGTACAAGAATGTACAATTTTGTACAAGTGTGTACAAGTTTGTAAAAGGTTGTACAAGTGTGTACAAGGGTGTACAAGTGTGTACAAGGTTGTACAAGTGTGTACAAGCTTGAACAAGTGTGTACAAGGTTGTACAAGTGTGTACAAGGTTGTACAAGTGTGTACAAGGTTGCACAAGTGTGTACAAGAGTGTACAATCGTGTACAAGCTTGTACAAGTGGGTACAAGGGTGTACAAGGTTGTACAAGTGTGTACAAGGGTGTACAAGTTTGTACAAGTGTGTACAAGTTTGTACAAGTGTGTACAACTTTGTACAAGTTTGTACAAATGTATACAAGGGTGTACAAAAGTGTACAAGGGTGCACAAGTTTGTACAAGGGTGTACAAGTGTGTACAAGCTTGTACAAGTGTGTACAAGCTTGTACAAGTGTGTACAAGGGTGTACAGGTTTGTACAATTTTGTACAAGTGTTTACAAGGGTGTACAAGTATGTACAAGAATGTACAAGTTTGTACAAGTGTGTACAAGCTTGTAAAAGGTTGTACATGTGTGTACAAGGGTGTACAAGTGTGTACAAGGGTGCACAAGTGTGTACAAGGGTGTACAATCGTGTACAAGCTTGTACAAGTGTGTACAAGGGTGTACAGGTTTGTACAAGGTTGTACAAGTGTGTACAAGGGTGTACAAATGTATACAAGGATGTAAAAGTTTGTACAAGTGTGTACAAGTTTGTACAAGGTTGTACAAGTAAGTACAAGTTTGTACAAGAATGTACAAGTGTGTACAAGGTTTTACAATTGTGTAAAAGGTTGTACAAGTGTGTACAAGGTTGTACAAGTGTGTACAAGGTTGTACAAGTGTGTACAAGGTTGTACAAGTGTGTACAAGGTTGTACAAGTGTGTACAAGCTTGTACAAGTGTGTACAAGGTTGTACAAGTGTGTACAAGGTTGTTCAAGTGTGTACATGTTTGTACAAGTGTGTTTAAGTTTGTACAAGGTTGTACAAATGTGTACAAGGGTGTACAAAAGTGTTCAAGGGTGCACAAGTTTGTACAAGGGTGTACAAGTGTGTACAAGCTTGTACAAGTGTGTACAAGCTTGTACAAGTGTGTACAAGCTTGTACAAGTGTGTACAAGGGTGTACAGGTTTGTACAAGGTTGTACAAGTGTGTACAAGGGTGTACAAGTATGTACAAGAATGTAAAATTTTGTACAAGTGTGTACAAGGGTGTACAAGTGTGTACAAGGTTGTACAAGTGTGTACAAGGTTTTACAATTGTGTACAAGGTTGTACAAGTGTGTACAAGGTTGTACAAGTGTGTACGAGGTTGTACAAGTGTGTACAAGGTTGTACAAGTGTGTACAAGGTTGTACAAGTGTGTACAAGGTTGTACAAGTGTACACAAGTTTGTACAAGTGTGTACAAGTTTGTACAAGTGTGTACAAGTTTGTACAAGGTCGTACAAATGTGTACAAGGGTGTACAAAAGTGTACAAGAGTGCACAAGTTTGTACAAGGGTGTACAAGTGTGTACAAGCTTGTACAAGTGTGTACAAGCTTGTACAAGTGTGTACAAGCTTGTACAAGTGTGTACAAGGGTGTACAGGTTTGTACAAGGTTGTACAAGTGTGTACAAGGGTGTACAAGTATGTACAAGAATGTACAATTTTGTACAAGTGTGTACAAGTTTGTAAAAGGTTGTACAAGTGTGTACAAGGGTGTACAAGTGTGTACAAGGTTGTACAAGTGTGTACAAGCTTGAACAAGTGTGTACAAGGTTGTACAAGTGTGTACAAGGTTGTACAAGTGTGTACAAGGTTGTACAAGTGTGTACAAGGTTGCACAAGTGTGTACAAGAGTGTACAATCGTGTACAAGCTTGTACAAGTGTGTACAAGGGTGTACAGGTTTGTACAAGGTTGTACAAGTGTGTACAAGGTTGTACAAGTGTGTACAAGGGTGTACAAGTTTGTACAAGTGTGTACAAGTTTGTACAAGTTTGTACAAGTTTGTACAAATGTATACAAGGGTGTACAAAAGTGTACAAGGGTGCACAAGTTTGTACAAGGGTGTACAAGTGTGTACAAGCTTGTACAAGTGTGTACAAGCTTGTACAAGTGTGTACAAGGGTGTACAGGTTTGTACAATTTTGTACAAGTGTTTACAAGGGTGTACAAGTATGTACAAGAATGTACAAGTTTGTACAAGTGTGTACAAGTTTGTAAAAGGTTGTACATGTGTGTACAAGGGTGTACAAGTGTGTACAAGGGTGCACAAGTGTGTACAAGGGTGTACAATCGTGAACAAGCTTGTACAAGTGTGTACAAGGGTGTACAGGTTTGTACAAGGTTGTACAAGTGTGTACAAGGGTGTACAAATGTATACAAGGATGTAAAAGTTTGTACAAGTGTGTACAAGTTTGTACAAGGTTGTACAAGTAAGTACAAGTTTGTACAAGAATGTACAAGTGTGTACAAGGTTTTACAATTGTGTAAAAGGTTGTACAAGTGTGTACAAGGTTGTACAGGTTTGTACAAGGTTGTACAAGTGTGTACAAGGGTGTACAAATGTATACAAGGATGTAAAAGTTTGTACAAGTGTGTACAAGTTTGTACAAGGTTGTACAAGTAAGTACAAGTTTGTACAAGAATGTACAAGTGTGTACAAGATTTTACAATTGTGTAAAAGGTTGTACAAGTGTGTACAAGGTTGTACAAGTGTGTACAAGCTTGTACAAGTGTGTACAAGGTTGTACAAGTGTGTACAAGGTTGTACAAGTGTGTACAAGCTTGTACAAGTGTGTACAAGGTTGTACAAGTGTGTACAAGGTTGTTCAAGTGTGTACATGTTTGTACAAGTGTGTTTAAGTTTGTACAAGGTTGTACAAATGTGTACAAGGGTGTACAAAAGTGTTCAAGGGTGCACAAGTTTGTACAAGGGTGTACAAGTGTGTACAAGCTTGTACAAGTGTGTACAAGCTTGTACAAGTGTGTACAAGCTTGTACAAGTGTGTACAAGCTTGTACAAGTGTGTACAAGCTTGTACAAGTGTGTACAAGGGTGTACAGGTTTGTACAAGGTTGTACAAGTGTGTACAAGGGTGTACAAGTATGTACAAGAATGTAAAATTTTGTACAAGTGTGTACAAGGGTGTACAAGTGTGTACAAGGTTGTACAAGTGTGTACAAGGTTTTACAATTGTGTACAAGGTTGTACAAGTGTGTACAAGGTTGTACAAGTGTGTACGAGGTTGTACAAGTGTGTACAAGGTTGTACAAGTGTGTACAAGGTTGTACAAGTGTACACAAGTTTGTACAAGTGTGTACAAGTTTGTACAAGTGTGTACAAGTTTGTACAAGGTTGTACAAATGTGTACAAGAGTGTACAAAAGTGTACAAGGGTGCACAAGTTTGTACAAGGGTGTACAAGTGTGTACAAGCTTGAACAAGTGTGTACAAGCTTGTACAAGTGTGTACAAGGGTGTACAGGTTTGTACAAGGTTGTACAAGTGTGTACAAGGGTGTACAAGTATGTACAAGAATGTACAATTTTGTACAAGTGTGTACAAGTTTGTAAAAGGTTGTACAAGTGTGTACAAGGGTGTACAAGTGTGTACAAGGTTGTACAAGTGTGTACAAGCTTGAACAAGTGTGTACAAGGTTGTACAAGTGTGTACAAGGTTGTACAAGTGTGTACAAGGTTGCACAAGTGTGTACAAGAGTGTACAATCGTGTACAAGCTTGTACAAGTGTGTACAAGGGTGTACAGGTTTGTACAAGGTTGTACAAGTGTGTACAAGGGTGTACAAAAGTGTACAAGGGTGCACAAGTTTGTACAAGGGTGTACAAGTGTGTACAAGCTTGTACAAGTGTGTACAAGCTTGTACAAGTGTGTACAAGGGTGTACAGGTTTGTACAATTTTGTACAAGTGTTTACAAGGGTGTACAAGTATGTACAAGAATGTACAAGTTTGTACAAGTGTGTACAAGTTTGTAAAAGGTTGTACATGTGTGTACAAGGGTGTACAAGTGTGTACAAGGGTGCACAAGTGTGTACAAGGGTGTACAATCGTGAACAAGCTTGTACAAGTGTGTACAAGGGTGTACAGGTTTGTACAAGGTTGTACAAGTGTGTACAAGGGTGTACAAATGTATACAAGGATGTAAAAGTTTGTACAAGTGTGTACAAGTTTGTACAAGGTTGTACAAGTAAGTACAAGTTTGTACAAGAATGTACAAGTGTGTACAAGGTTTTACAATTGTGTAAAAGGTTGTACAAGTGTGTACAAGGTTGTACAAGTGTGTACAAGCTTGTACAAGTGTGTACAAGGTTGTACAAGTGTGTACAAGGTTGTACAAGTGTGTACAAGCTTGTACAAGTGTGTACAAGGTTGTACAAGTGTGTACAAGGTTGTTCAAGTGTGTACATGTTTGTACAAGTGTGTTTAAGTTTGTACAAGGTTGTACAAATGTGTACAAGGGTGTACAAAAGTGTTCAAGGGTGCACAAGTTTGTACAAGGGTGTACAAGTGTGTACAAGCTTGTACAAGTGTGTACAAGCTTGTACAAGTGTGTACAAGCTTGTACAAGTGTGTACAAGCTTGTACAAGTGTGTACAAGGGTGTACAGGTTTGTACAAGGTTGTACAAGTGTGTACAAGGGTGTACAAGTATGTACAAGAATGTAAAATTTTGTACAAGTGTGTACAAGGGTGTACAAGTGTGTACAAGGTTGTACAAGTGTGTACAAGGTTTTACAATTGTGTACAAGGTTGTACAAGTGTGTACAAGGTTGTACAAGTGTGTACGAGGTTGTACAAGTGTGTACAAGGTTGTACAAGTGTGTACAAGGTTGTACAAGTGTACACAAGTTTGTACAAGTGTGTACAAGTTTGTACAAGTGTGTACAAGTTTGTACAAGGTTGTACAAATGTGTACAAGAGTGTACAAAAGTGTACAAGGGTGCACAAGTTTGTACAAGGGTGTACAAGTGTGTACAAGCTTGAACAAGTGTGTACAAGCTTGTACAAGTGTGTACAAGGGTGTACAGGTTTGTACAAGGTTGTACAAGTGTGTACAAGGGTGTACAAGTATGTACAAGAATGTACAATTTTGTACAAGTGTGTACAAGTTTGTAAAAGGTTGTACAAGTGTGTACAAGGGTGTACAAGTGTGTACAAGGTTGTACAAGTGTGTACAAGCTTGAACAAGTGTGTACAAGGTTGTACAAGTGTGTACAAGGTTGTACAAGTGTGTACAAGGTTGCACAAGTGTGTACAAGAGTGTACAATCGTGTACAAGCTTGTACAAGTGTGTACAAGGGTGTACAGGTTTGTACAAGGTTGTACAAGTGTGTACAAGGTTGTACAAGTGTGTACAAGGGTGTACAAGTTTGTACAAGTGTGTACAAGTTTGTACAAGTGTGTACAAGTTTGTACAAGTTTGTACAAATGTATACAAGGGTGTACAAAAGTGTACAAGGGTGCACAAGTTTGTACAAGGGTGTACAAGTGTGTACAAGCTTGTACAAGTGTGTACAAGCTTGTACAAGTGTGTACAAGGGTGTACAGGTTTGTACAATTTTGTACAAGTGTTTACAAGGGTGTACAAGTATGTACAAGAATGTACAAGTTTGTACAAGTGTGTACAAGTTTGTAAAAGGTTGTACATGTGTGTACAAGGGTGTACAAGTGTGTACAAGGGTGCACAAGTGTGTACAAGGTTTTACAATTGTGTAAAAGGTTGTACAAGTGTGTACAAGGTTGTACAATTGTGTACAAGGTTGTACAAGTGTGTACAAGGTTGTACAAGTGTGTACAAGGTTGTACAAGTGTGTACAAGGTTGTACAAGTGTGTACAAGGTTGTACAAGTGTGTACAAGGTTGTTCAAGTGTGTACATGTTTGTACAAGTGTGTTTAAGTTTGTACAAGGTTGTACAAATGTGTACAAGGGTGTACAAAAGTGTTCAAGGGTGCACAAGTTTGTACAAGGGTGTACAAGTGTGTACAAGGGTGTACAGGTTTGTACAAGGTTGTACAAGTGTGTACAAGGGTGTACAAGTATGTACAAGAATGTAAAATTTTGTACAAGTGTGTACAAGGGTGTACAAGTGTGTACAAGGTTGTAAAAGTGTGTACAAGGTTTTACAATTGTGTACAAGGTTGTACAAGTGTGTACAAGGTTGTACAAGTGTGTACGAGGTTGTACAAGTGTGTACGAGGTTGTACAAGTGTGTACAAGGTTGTACAAGTGTGTACAAGGTTGTACAAGTGTGTACAAGGTTGTACAAGTGTACACAAGTTTGTACAAGTGTGTACAAGTTTGTACAAGTGTGTACAAGTTTGTACAAGGTTGTACAAATGTGTACAAGGGTGTACAAAAGTGTACAAGGGTGCACAAGTTTGTACAAGGGTGTACAAAAGTGTACAAGCTTGTACAAGTGTGTACAAGCTTGTACAAGTGTGTACAAGCTTGTACAAGTGTGTACAAGGGTGTACAGGTTTGTACAAGGTTGTACAAGTGTGTACAAGGGTGTACAAGTATGTACAAGAATGTACAATTTTGTACAAGTGTGTACAAGTTTGTAAAAGGTTGTACAAGTGTGTACAAGGGTGTACAAGTGTGTACAAGGTTGTACAAGTGTGTACAAGCTTGAACAAGTGTGTACAAGGTTGTACAAGTGTGTACAAGGTTGTACAAGTGTGTACAAGGTTGCACAAGTGTGTACAAGAGTGTACAATCGTGTACAAGCTTGTACAAGTGGGTACAAGGGTGTACAGGTTAGTACAAGGTTGTACAAGTGTGTACAAGGTTGTACAAGTGTGTACAAGGGTGTACAAGTTTGTACAAGTGTGTACAAGTTTGTACAAGTGTGTACAACTTTGTACAAGTTTGTACAAATGTATACAAGGGTGTACAAAAGTGTACAAGGGTGCACAAGTTTGTACAAGGGTGTACAAGTGTGTACAAGCTTGTACAAGTGTGTACAAGGGTGTACAGGTTTGTACAATTTTGTACAAGTGTTTACAAGGGTGTACAAGTATGTACAAGAATGTACAAGTTTGTACAAGTGTGTACAAGCTTGTAAAAGGTTGTACATGTGTGTACAAGGGTGTACAAGTGTGTACAAGGGTGCACAAGTGTGTACAAGGGTGTACAATCGTGTACAAGCTTGTACAAGTGTGTACAAGGGTGTACAGGTTTGTACAAGGTTGTACAAGTGTGTACAAGGGTGTACAAATGTATACAAGGATGTAAAAGTTTGTACAAGTGTGTACAAGTTTGTACAAGGTTGTACAAGTAAGTACAAGTTTGTACAAGAATGTACAATTGTGTACAAGGTTTTACAATTGTGTAAAAGGTTGTACAAGTGTGTACAAGGTTGTACAAGTGTGTACAAGGTTGTACAAGTGTGTACAAGGTTGTACAAGTGTGTACAAGGTTGTACAAGTGTGTACAAGCTTGTACAAGTGTGTACAAGGTTGTACAAGTGTGTACAAGGTTGTTCAAGTGTGTACATGTTTGTACAAGTGTGTTTAAGTTTGTACAAGGTTGTACAAATGTGTACAAGGGTGTACAAAAGTGTTCAAGGGTGCACAAGTTTGTACAAGGGTGTACAAGTGTGTACAAGCTTGTACAAGTGTGTACAAGCTTGTACAAGTGTGTACAAGCTTGTACAAGTGTGTACAAGGGTGTACAGGTTTGTACAAGGTTGTACAAGTGTGTACAAGGGTGTACAAGTATGTACAAGAATGTAAAATTTTGTACAAGTGTGTACAAGGGTGTACAAGTGTGTACAAGGTTGTACAAGTGTGTACAAGGTTTTACAATTGTGTACAAGGTTGTACAAGTGTGTACAAGGTTGTACAAGTGTGTACGAGGTTGTACAAGTGTGTACAAGGTTGTACAAGTGTGTACAAGGTTGTACAAGTGTGTACAAGGTTGTACAAGTGTACACAAGTTTGTACAAGTGTGTACAAGTTTGTACAAGTGTGTACAAGTTTGTACAAGGTCGTACAAATGTGTACAAGGGTGTACAAAAGTGTACAAGAGTGCACAAGTTTGTACAAGGGTGTACAAGTGTGTACAAGCTTGTACAAGTGTGTACAAGCTTGTACAAGTGTGTACAAGCTTGTACAAGTGTGTACAAGGGTGTACAGGTTTGTACAAGGTTGTACAAGTGTGTACAAGGGTGTACAAGTATGTACAAGAATGTACAATTTTGTACAAGTGTGTACAAGTTTGTAAAAGGTTGTACAAGTGTGTACAAGGGTGTACAAGTGTGTACAAGGTTGTACAAGTGTGTACAAGCTTGAACAAGTGTGTACAAGGTTGTACAAGTGTGTACAAGGTTGTACAAGTGTGTACAAGGTTGTACAAGTGTGTACAAGGTTGCACAAGTGTGTACAAGAGTGTACAATCGTGTACAAGCTTGTACAAGTGTGTACAAGGGTGTACAGGTTTGTACAAGGTTGTACAAGTGTGTACAAGGTTGTACAAGTGTGTACAAGGGTGTACAAGTTTGTACAAGTGTGTACAAGTTTGTACAAGTTTGTACAAGTTTGTACAAATGTATACAAGGGTGTACAAAAGTGTACAAGGGTGCACAAGTTTGTACAAGGGTGTACAAGTGTGTACAAGCTTGTACAAGTGTGTACAAGCTTGTACAAGTGTGTACAAGGGTGTACAGGTTTGTACAATTTTGTACAAGTGTTTACAAGGGTGTACAAGTATGTACAAGAATGTACAAGTTTGTACAAGTGTGTACAATTTTGTAAAAGGTTGTACATGTGTGTACAAGGGTGTACAAGTGTGTACAAGGGTGCACAAGTGTGTACAAGGGTGTACAATCGTGAACAAGCTTGTACAAGTGTGTACAAGGGTGTACAGGTTTGTACAAGGTTGTACAAGTGTGTACAAGGGTGTACAAATGTATACAAGGATGTAAAAGTTTGTACAAGTGTGTACAAGTTTGTACAAGGTTGTACAAGTAAGTACAAGTTTGTACAAGAATGTACAAGTGTGTACAAGGTTTTACAATTGTGTAAAAGGTTGTACAAGTGTGTACAAGGTTGTACAAGTGTGTACAAGCTTGTACAAGTGTGTACAAGGTTGTACAAGTGTGTACAAGGTTGTACAAGTGTGTACAAGCTTGTACAAGTGTGTACAAGGTTGTACAAGTGTGTACAAGGTTGTTCAAGTGTGTACATGTTTGTACAAGTGTGTTTAAGTTTGTACAAGGTTGTACAAATGTGTACAAGGGTGTACAAAAGTGTTCAAGGGTGCACAAGTTTGTACAAGGGTGTACAAGTGTGTACAAGCTTGTACAAGTGTGTACAAGCTTGTACAAGTGTGTACAAGCTTGTACAAGTGTGTACAAGCTTGTACAAGTGTGTACAAGGGTGTACAGGTTTGTACAAGGTTGTACAAGTGTGTACAAGGGTGTACAAGTATGTACAAGAAAGTAAAATTTTGTACAAGTGTGTACAAGGGTGTACAAGTGTGTACAAGGTTGTACAAGTGTGTACAAGGTTTTACAATTGTGTACAAGGTTGTACAAGTGTGTACAAGGTTGTACAAGTGTGTACGAGGTTGTACAAGTGTGTACAAGGTTGTACAAGTGTGTACAAGGTTGTACAAGTGTGTACAAGGTTGTACAAGTGTACACAAGTTTGTACAAGTGTGTACAAGTTTGTACAAGTGTGTACAAGTTTGTACAAGGTTGTACAAATGTGTACAAGAGTGTACAAAAGTGTACAAGGGTGCACAAGTTTGTACAAGGGTGTACAAGTGTGTACAAGCTTGTACAAGTGTGTACAAGCTTGTACAAGTGTGTACAAGGGTGTACAGGTTTGTACAAGGTTGTACAAGTGTGTACAAGGGTGTACAAGTATGTACAAGAATGTACAATTTTGTACAAGTGTGTACAAGTTTGTAAAAGGTTGTACAAGTGTGTACAAGGGTGTACAAGTGTGTACAAGGTTGTACAAGTGTGTACAAGCTTGAACAAGTGTGTACAAGGTTGTACAAGTGTGTACAAGGTTGTACAAGTGTGTACAAGGTTGCACAAGTGTGTACAAGAGTGTACAATCGTGTACAAGCTTGTACAAGTGTGTACAAGGGTGTACAGGTTTGTACAAGGTTGTACAAGTGTGTACAAGGTTGTACAAGTGTGTACAAGGGTGTACAAGTTTGTACAAGTGTGTACAAGTTTGTACAAGTGTGTACAAGTTTGTACAAGTTTGTACAAATGTATACAAGGGTGTACAAAAGTGTACAAGGGTGCACAAGTTTGTACAAGGGTGTACAAGTGTGTACAAGCTTGTACAAGTGTGTACAAGCTTGTACAAGTGTGTACAAGGGTGTACAGGTTTGTACAATTTTGTACAAGTGTTTACAAGGGTGTACAAGTATGTACAAGAATGTACAAGTTTGTACAAGTGTGTACAAGTTTGTAAAAGGTTGTACATGTGTGTACAAGGGTGTACAAGTGTGTACAAGGGTGCACAAGTGTGTACAAGGGTGTACAATCGTGTACAAGCTTGTACAAGTGTGTACAAGGGTGTACAGGTTTGTACAAGGTTGTACAAGTGTGTACAAGGGTGTACAAATGTATACAAGGATGTAAAAGTTTGTACAACTGTGTACAAGTTTGTACAAGGTTGTACAAGTAAGTACAAGTTTGTACAAGAATGTACAAGTGTGTACAAGGTTTTACAATTGTGTAAAAGGTTGTACAAGTGTGTACAAGGTTGTACAAGTGTGTACAAGCTTGTACAAGTGTGAACAAGGTTGTACAAGTGTGTACAAGGTTGTACAAGTGTATACAAGCTTGTACAAGTGTGTACAAGGTTGTACAAGTGTGTACAAGGTTGTTCAAGTGTGTACATGTTTGTACAAGTGTGTTTAAGTTTGTACAAGGTTGTACAAATGTGTACAAGGGTGTACAAAAGTGTTCAAGGGTGCACAAGTTTGTACAAGGGTGTACAAGTGTGTACAAGCTTGTACAAGTGTGTACAAGCTTGTACAAGTGTGTACAAGCTTGTACAAGTGTGTACAAGGGTGTACAGGTTTGTACAAGGTTGTACAAGTGTGTACAAGGGTGTACAAGTATGTACAAGAATGTAAAATTTTGTACAAGTGTGTACAAGGGTGTATAAATGTGTACAAGGTTGTACAAGTGTGTACAAGGTTTTACAATTGTGTACAAGGTTGTACAAGTGTGTGCAAGGTTGTACAAGTGTGTACGAGGTTGTACAAGTGTGTACAAGGTTGTACAAGTGTGTACAAGGTTGTACAAGTGTGTACAAGTTTGTACAAGTGTGTACAAGTTTGTACAAGGTTGTACAAATAAGACATCCCTCTAAATAACAAGACATCCCTCCAAATATTAAGACATCCCTCTAAATAACAAGACATCCCTCTAAATAACAAGACATCCCTCTAATAAACTAGACATTCCGCTAAATATTAAGACATCCCTCTAAATAACAAGACATCCCTCCAAATACCAAGACATCCCTCTAAATATTAAGACATCCCTCCAAATAACAAGACAACCCTTTAAAAAACAAGACATCCCTCTAAATAACAAGACATCCCTCTAAATAACAAGACATCCCTCTAAATATTAAGACATCCCTCCAAATAACAAGACATCCCTCTAAATATTAAGACATCCCTCTAAATAACAAGACATCCCTCTAAATATTAAGACATCCCTTTAAATAACAAGACATCTCTCTAAATAACAAGACATCCCTCTAAATAACAAGACATCCCACTAAACAACAAGACGTCCCTCTAAATAACAAGACATCCCTTTTAAATAACAAGACATTCCTCTAAATAACAAGACATCCCTCTAAATAACAAGACATCCCTCCAAATAAAAAGACATCCCTCTAAATAGCAAGACATCCCTCTAAATAACAAGACATCCCTCCAAATAACAAGATATCCCTCTAAATAACAAGACATTCCTCCAAATAACAAGACTTCCCTCCAAATAAGAAGACATCCCTCTAAATAACAAGACATCCCTCTAAATAACAAGACATCCCTCTAAATACCAAGACAACCCTCTAAAAAACAAGACATCCCTCCAAATAACAAGACAACCCTCTAAAAAACAAGACATCCCTCTAAATAAAAAGACATCTCTCCAAATAACAAGACATCCCTCTAAATAACAAGACATCCCACTAAAAAACAAGACATTACTCTAAATATTAAGACATCCCTCTAAATAACAAGACATCCCTAAAAATATTAAGACATCCCTCTAAATAACAAGACATCCCTCTAAATAACAAGACATCCCTCTAATAAACTAGAAATTCCGCTAAATATTAAGACATCCCTCTAAATAACAAGACATCCCTCTAAATAACAAGACATCCCTCCAAATATGAAGACATCCCTCTAAATAACAAGACATCCCTCTAAATAACAAGACATCCCTCTAAATAACAAGACATCT
Organism: Macrosteles quadrilineatus; assembly: GCF_028750875.1. Taxonomy (NCBI): domain Eukaryota; kingdom Metazoa; phylum Arthropoda; class Insecta; order Hemiptera; family Cicadellidae; genus Macrosteles; species Macrosteles quadrilineatus. The sequence continues at coordinate 60,213 of NW_026542785.1, read as the reverse complement.
CTCTAAATATTAAGACATCCCTTCAAATAACAAGACATCCCTCTAAATAACAAGACATCCCTCTAAATAACAAGACATCCCTCTAAATAACAAGACATCCCTCTAAATAACAAGACATCCCTCTAAAAAACAAGACATCCCTCTAAATATTAAGACATCAATCTAAATAACAAGACATCCCTCCAAAATACAAGACAACCCTCTAAAAAACAAAAAAACCCTCTAAATAACAAGACATCTCTCTAAAAAACAAGACATCCCTCTAAATATCAAGACATCCCTCTAAATAACAAGACATCCATCTATATAACAAGACATTCCTCTAAATATTAAGACATCCCTCTAAATAACAAGACATACCTGTAAATAACAAGACATCCCTCTAAATAACAAGACATCCCATCTAAATTACAAAACAACCCTCTAAAAAACAAGACATCCCTCCAAATAACAAGACAACCCTCTAAAAAACAAGACATCCCTCTAAATAACAAGACATCCCTCTAAATAACAAGACATCCCTCTAAATATTAAGAAATCCCTTCAAATAACAAGACATCCCTCTAAATATTAAGACATCCCTCTAAATAACAAGACATCCCTCTAAATATTAAGACATCCCTTTAAATAACAAGACATCTCTCTAAATAACAAGACATCCCTTTAAATAACAAGACATCTCTCTAAATAACAAGACATCCCTCTAAATAACAAGACATCCCACTAAATAACAAGACATCCCTCTAAATAACAAGACATCCCTTTTAAATAACAAGACATTCCTCTAAATAACAAGACATCCCTCTAAATAACAAGACATCCCTCCAAATAAAAAGACATCCCTCTAAATAGCAAGACATCCCTCTAATAAACAAGACATTCCGCTAAATATTAAGACATCCCTCTAAATAACAAGACATCCCTCTAAATATTAAGACATCCCTTTAAATAACAAGACATCTCTCTAAATAACAAGACATCCCTCTAAATAAAAAGACATCCCACTAAATAACAAGACATCCCTCTAAATAACAAGACATCCCTTTTAAATAACAAGACATTCCTCTAAATAACAAGACATCCCTCTAAATAACAAGACATCCCTCCAAATAAAAAGACATCCCTCTAAATAGCAAGACATCCCTCTAATAAACAAGACATTCCGCTAAATATTAAGACATCCCTCTAAATAACAAGACATCCCATCTAAATTACAAGACAACCCTCGAAAAAACAAGACATCCCTCCAAATAACAAGACAACCCTCTAAAAAACAAGACATCCCTCTAAATAAAAAGACATCTCTCCAAATAACAAGACATCCCTCTAAATAACAAGACATCCCACTAAAAAACAAGACATCCCTCTAAATATTAAGACATCCCTCTAAATAACAAGACATCCCTCCAAATATTAAGACATCCCTCTAAATAACAAGACATCCCTCTAAATAACAAGACATCCCTCTAATAAACTAGACATTCACTAAATATTAAGACATCCCTCTAAATAACAAGACATCCCTCCAAATACCAAGACATCCCTCTAAATATTAAGACATCCCTCCAAATAACAAGAAAACCCTTTAAAAAACAAGACATCCCTCTAAATAACAAGACATCCCTCTAAATAACAAGACATCCCTCTAAATATTAAGACATCCCTCCAAATAACAAGACATCCCTCTAAATATTAAGACATCCCTCTAAATAACAAGACATCCCTCTAAATATTAAGACATCCCTTTAAATAACAAGACATCCCTCTAAATAACAAGACATCCCTCTAAATAACAAGACATCCCTCTAAATAACAAGACATCCCACTAAATAACAAGACGTCCCTCTAAATAACAAGACATCCCTTTTAAATAACAAGACATTCCTCTAAATAACAAGACATCCCTCTAAATAAAAAGACATCCCTCCAAATAAAAAGACATCCCTCTAAATAGCAAGACATCCCTCTAAATAACAAGACATCCCTCCAAATAACAAGATATCCCTCTAAATAACAAGACATTCCTTCAAATAACAAGACTTCCCTCCAAATAAGAAGACATCCTTCTAAATAACAAGACATCCCTCTAAATAACAAGACATCCCTCTAAATACCAAGACATCCCTCTAAATAACAAGACATCCCTCTAAATAACAAGACATCCCTCTAAATATTAAGACATCCCTTCAAATAACAAGACATCCCTCTAAATATTAAGACATCCCTCTAAATAACAAGACATCCCTCTAAATATTAAGACATCCCTTTAAATAACAAGACATCTCTCTAAATAACAAGACATCCCTCTAAATAACAAGACATCCCTCTAAATATTAAGACATCCCTCCAAATAACAAGACATCCCTCTAAATATTAAGACATCCCTCTAAATAACAAGACATCCCTCTAAATATTAAGACATCCCTTTAAATAACAAGACATCTCTCAAAATAACAAGACATCCCTCTAAATAACAAGACATCCCACTAAATAACAAGACATCCCTCTAAATAACAAGACATCCCTTTTAAATAACAAGACATTCCTCTAAATAACAAGACATCCCTCTAAATAACAAGACATCCCTCCAAATAACAAGAAATCCCTCAAAATAGCAAGACATCAATCTAAATATTAAGACATCCCTTCAAATAACAAGACATCCCTCTAAATAACAAGACATCCCTCTAAATAACAAGACATCCCTCTAAATAAAAAGACATCCCTCTAAATAACTAGACATCCCTCCAAATACCAAGACATCCCTCTAAATAACAAGACATCCCTCTAAATAAAAAGACATCCCTCTAAATAACTAGACATCCCTCCAAATACCAAGACATCCCTCTAAATAACAAGACATCCCTCTAAATAACAAGACATACCTCCAAATAACAAGCCATCCCTCTAAATTATAAGACATCCCTCTTAATAACAAGCATCCCTCCAAATAACAAGACATCCCTCTAAATAACAAGACATCCCTCCAAATATGAAGACATCCCTCCAAATATGAAGACATCCCTCTAAATAACAAGACATCCCTCTAAATAACAAGACATCTCTCTAAATATTAAGACATCCCTTCAAATAACAAGACATCCCTCTAAATAACAAGACATCCCTCTAAATAACAAGACATCCCTCTAAATAACAAGACATCCCTCTAAATAACAAGACATCCCTCTAAAAAACAAGACATCCCTCTAAATATTAAGACATCAATCTAAATAACAAGACATCCCTCCAAATAACAAGACAACCCCCTAAAAAACAAAAAAACCCTCTAAATAACAAGACATCCCTCTAAATAACAAGACATCCCACTAAAAAACAAGACATCCCTCTAAATATTAAGACATCCCTCTAAATAACAAGACATCCCTCCAAATATTAAGACATCCCTCTAAATAACAAGACATCCCTCTAAATAACAAGACATCCCTCTAATAAACTAGACATTCCGCTAAATATTAAGACATCCCTCTAAATAACAAGACATCCCTCCAAATACCAAGACATCCCTCTAAATATTAAGACATCCCTCCAAATAACAAGAAAACCCTTTAAAAAACAAGACATCCCTCTAAATAACAAGACATCCCTCTAAATAACAAGACATCCCTCTAAATATTAAGACATCCCTCCAAATAACAAGACATCCCTCTAAATATTAAGACATCCCTCTAAATAACAAGACATCCCTCTAAATATTAAGACATCCCTTTAAATAACAAGACATCTCTCTAAATAACAAGACATCTCTCTAAATAACAAGACATCCCACTAAATAACAAGACGTCCCTCTAAATAACAAGACATCCCTTTTAAATAACAAGACATTCCTCTAAATAACAAGACATCCCTCTAAATAACAAGACATCCCTCCAAATAAAAAGACATCCCTCTAAATATTAAGACATCCCTCCAAATAACAAGACAACCCTTTAAAAAACAAGACATCCCTCTAAATAACAAGACATCCCTCTAAATAACAAGACATCCCTCTAAATATTAAGACATCCCTTCAAATAACAAGACATCCCTCTAAATATTAAGACATCCCTCTAAATAACAAGACATCCCTCTAAATATTAAGACATCCCTTTAAATAACAAGACATCTCTCTAAATAACAAGACATCCCTCTAAATAACAAGACATCCCACTAAACAACAAGACGTCCCTCTAAATAACAAGACATCCCTTTTAAATAACAAGACATTCCTCTAAATAACAAGACATCCCTCTAAATAACAAGACATCCCTCCAAATAAAAAGACATCCCTCTAAATAGCAAGACATCCCTCTAAATAACAAGACATCCCTCCAAATAACAAGATATCCCTCTAAATAACAAGACATTCCTCCAAATAACAAGACTTCCCTCCAAATAAGAAGACATCCCTCTAAATAACAAGACATCCCTCTAAATAACAAGACATCCCTCTAAATACCAAGACAACCCTCTAAAAAACAAGACATCCCTCCAAATAACAAGACAACCCTCTAAAAAACAAGACATCCCTCTAAATAAAAAGACATCTCTCCAAATAACAAGACATCCCTCTAAATAACAAGACATCCCACTAAAAAACAAGACATTACTCTAAATATTAAGACATCCCTCTAAATAACAAGACATCCCTAAAAATATTAAGACATCCCTCTAAATAACAAGACATCCCTCTAAATAACAAGACATCCCTCTAATAAACTAGAAATTCCGCTAAATATTAAGACATCCCTCTAAATAACAAGACATCCCTCTAAATAACAAGACATCCCTCCAAATATGAAGACATCCCTCTAAATAACAAGACATCCCTCTAAATAACAAGACATCCCTCTAAATAACAAGACATCTCTCTAAATATTAAGACATCCCTTCAAATAACAAGACATCCCTCTAAATAACAAGACATCCCTCTAAATAACAAGACATCCCTCTAAATAACAAGACATCCCTCTAAATAACAAGACATCCCTCTAAAAAACAAGACATCCCTCTAAATATTAAGACATCAATCTAAATAACAAGACATCCCTCCAAAATACAAGACAACCCTCTAAAAAACAAAAAAACCCTCTAAATAACAAGACATCTCTCTAAAAAACAAGACATCCCTCTAAATATCAAGACATCCCTCTAAATAACAAGACATCCATCTATATAACAAGACATTCCTCTAAATATTAAGACATCCCTCTAAATAACAAGACATACCTGTAAATAACAAGACATCCCTCTAAATAACAAGACATCCCATCTAAATTACAAAACAACCCTCTAAAAAACAAGACATCCCTCCAAATAACAAGACAACCCTCTAAAAAACAAGACATCCCTCTAAATAACAAGACATCCCTCTAAATAACAAGACATCCCTCTAAATATTAAGAAATCCCTTCAAATAACAAGACATCCCTCTAAATATTAAGACATCCCTCTAAATAACAAGACATCCCTCTAAATATTAAGACATCCCTTTAAATAACAAGACATCTCTCTAAATAACAAGACATCCCTTTAAATAACAAGACATCTCTCTAAATAACAAGACATCCCTCTAAATAACAAGACATCCCACTAAATAACAAGACATCCCTCTAAATAACAAGACATCCCTTTTAAATAACAAGACATTCCTCTAAATAACAAGACATCCCTCTAAATAACAAGACATCCCTCCAAATAAAAAGACATCCCTCTAAATAGCAAGACATCCCTCTAATAAACAAGACATTCCGCTAAATATTAAGACATCCCTCTAAATAACAAGACATCCCTCTAAATATTAAGACATCCCTTTAAATAACAAGACATCTCTCTAAATAACAAGACATCCCTCTAAATAAAAAGACATCCCACTAAATAACAAGACATCCCTCTAAATAACAAGACATCCCTTTTAAATAACAAGACATTCCTCTAAATAACAAGACATCCCTCTAAATAACAAGACATCCCTCCAAATAAAAAGACATCCCTCTAAATAGCAAGACATCCCTCTAATAAACAAGACATTCCGCTAAATATTAAGACATCCCTCTAAATAACAAGACATCCCATCTAAATTACAAGACAACCCTCGAAAAAACAAGACATCCCTCCAAATAACAAGACAACCCTCTAAAAAACAAGACATCCCTCTAAATAAAAAGACATCTCTCCAAATAACAAGACATCCCTCTAAATAACAAGACATCCCACTAAAAAACAAGACATCCCTCTAAATATTAAGACATCCCTCTAAATAACAAGACATCCCTCCAAATATTAAGACATCCCTCTAAATAACAAGACATCCCTCTAAATAACAAGACATCCCTCTAATAAACTAGACATTCACTAAATATTAAGACATCCCTCTAAATAACAAGACATCCCTCCAAATACCAAGACATCCCTCTAAATATTAAGACATCCCTCCAAATAACAAGAAAACCCTTTAAAAAACAAGACATCCCTCTAAATAACAAGACATCCCTCTAAATAACAAGACATCCCTCTAAATATTAAGACATCCCTCCAAATAACAAGACATCCCTCTAAATATTAAGACATCCCTCTAAATAACAAGACATCCCTCTAAATATTAAGACATCCCTTTAAATAACAAGACATCCCTCTAAATAACAAGACATCCCTCTAAATAACAAGACATCCCTCTAAATAACAAGACATCCCACTAAATAACAAGACGTCCCTCTAAATAACAAGACATCCCTTTTAAATAACAAGACATTCCTCTAAATAACAAGACATCCCTCTAAATAAAAAGACATCCCTCCAAATAAAAAGACATCCCTCTAAATAGCAAGACATCCCTCTAAATAACAAGACATCCCTCCAAATAACAAGATATCCCTCTAAATAACAAGACATTCCTTCAAATAACAAGACTTCCCTCCAAATAAGAAGACATCCTTCTAAATAACAAGACATCCCTCTAAATAACAAGACATCCCTCTAAATACCAAGACATCCCTCTAAATAACAAGACATCCCTCTAAATAACAAGACATCCCTCTAAATATTAAGACATCCCTTCAAATAACAAGACATCCCTCTAAATATTAAGACATCCCTCTAAATAACAAGACATCCCTCTAAATATTAAGACATCCCTTTAAATAACAAGACATCTCTCTAAATAACAAGACATCCCTCTAAATAACAAGACATCCCTCTAAATATTAAGACATCCCTCCAAATAACAAGACATCCCTCTAAATATTAAGACATCCCTCTAAATAACAAGACATCCCTCTAAATATTAAGACATCCCTTTAAATAACAAGACATCTCTCAAAATAACAAGACATCCCTCTAAATAACAAGACATCCCACTAAATAACAAGACATCCCTCTAAATAACAAGACATCCCTTTTAAATAACAAGACATTCCTCTAAATAACAAGACATCCCTCTAAATAACAAGACATCCCTCCAAATAACAAGAAATCCCTCAAAATAGCAAGACATCAATCTAAATATTAAGACATCCCTTCAAATAACAAGACATCCCTCTAAATAACAAGACATCCCTCTAAATAACAAGACATCCCTCTAAATAAAAAGACATCCCTCTAAATAACTAGACATCCCTCCAAATACCAAGACATCCCTCTAAATAACAAGACATCCCTCTAAATAAAAAGACATCCCTCTAAATAACTAGACATCCCTCCAAATACCAAGACATCCCTCTAAATAACAAGACATCCCTCTAAATAACAAGACATACCTCCAAATAACAAGCCATCCCTCTAAATTATAAGACATCCCTCTTAATAACAAGCATCCCTCCAAATAACAAGACATCCCTCTAAATAACAAGACATCCCTCCAAATATGAAGACATCCCTCCAAATATGAAGACATCCCTCTAAATAACAAGACATCCCTCTAAATAACAAGACATCTCTCTAAATATTAAGACATCCCTTCAAATAACAAGACATCCCTCTAAATAACAAGACATCCCTCTAAATAACAAGACATCCCTCTAAATAACAAGACATCCCTCTAAATAACAAGACATCCCTCTAAAAAACAAGACATCCCTCTAAATATTAAGACATCAATCTAAATAACAAGACATCCCTCCAAATAACAAGACAACCCCCTAAAAAACAAAAAAACCCTCTAAATAACAAGACATCCCTCTAAATAACAAGACATCCCACTAAAAAACAAGACATCCCTCTAAATATTAAGACATCCCTCTAAATAACAAGACATCCCTCCAAATATTAAGACATCCCTCTAAATAACAAGACATCCCTCTAAATAACAAGACATCCCTCTAATAAACTAGACATTCCGCTAAATATTAAGACATCCCTCTAAATAACAAGACATCCCTCCAAATACCAAGACATCCCTCTAAATATTAAGACATCCCTCCAAATAACAAGAAAACCCTTTAAAAAACAAGACATCCCTCTAAATAACAAGACATCCCTCTAAATAACAAGACATCCCTCTAAATATTAAGACATCCCTCCAAATAACAAGACATCCCTCTAAATATTAAGACATCCCTCTAAATAACAAGACATCCCTCTAAATATTAAGACATCCCTTTAAATAACAAGACATCTCTCTAAATAACAAGACATCTCTCTAAATAACAAGACATCCCACTAAATAACAAGACGTCCCTCTAAATAACAAGACATCCCTTTTAAATAACAAGACATTCCTCTAAATAACAAGACATCCCTCTAAATAACAAGACATCCCTCCAAATAAAAAGACATCCCTCTAAATATTAAGACATCCCTCCAAATAACAAGACAACCCTTTAAAAAACAAGACATCCCTCTAAATAACAAGACATCCCTCTAAATAACAAGACATCCCTCTAAATATTAAGACATCCCTTCAAATAACAAGACATCCCTCTAAATATTAAGACATCCCTCTAAATAACAAGACATCCCTCTAAATATTAAGACATCCCTTTAAATAACAAGACATCTCTCTAAATAACAAGACATCCCTCTAAATAACAAGACATCCCTCTAAATATTAAGACATCCCTCCAAATAACAAGACATCCCTCTAAATATTAAGACATCCCTCTAAATAACAAGACATCCCTCTAAATATTAAGACATCCCTTTAAATAACAAGACATCTCTCTAAATAACAAGACATCCCTCTAAATAACAAGACATCCCACTAAATAACAAGACATCCCTCTAAATAACAAGACATCCCTTTTAAATAACAAGACATTCCTCTAAATAACAAGACATCCCTCTAAATAACAAGACATCCCTCCAAATAACAAGAAATCCCTCAAAATAACAAGACATCCCTCTAAATATTAAGACATCCCTTCAAATAACAAGACATCCCTCTAAATAACAAGACATCCCTCTAAATAACAAGACATCCCTCTAAATAAAAAGACATCCCTCTAAATAACTAGACATCCCTCCAAATACCAAGACATCCCTCTAAATAACAAGACATCCCTCCAAATAAAAAGACATCCCTCTAAATAACTAGACATCCCTCCAAATACCAAGACATCCCTCTAAATAACAAGACATCCCTCTAAATAACAAGACATACCTCCAAATAACAAGACATCCCTCTAAATTATAAGACATCCCTCTTAATAACAAGCATCCCTCCAAATAACAAGACATCCCTCTAAATAACAAGACATCCCTCCAAATATGAAGACATCCCTCCAAATATGAAGACATCCCTCTAAATAACAAGACATCCCTCTAAATAACAAGACATCCCTCTAAATAACAAGACATCTCTCTAAATATTAAGACATCCCTTCAAATAACAAGACATCCCTCTAAATAACAAGACATCCCTCTAAATAACAAGACATCCCTCTAAATAACAAGACATCCCTCTAAATAACAAGACATCCCTCTAAATAACAAGACATCCCTTTTAAATAACAAGACATTCCTCTAAATAACAAGACATCCCTCTAAATAACAAGACATCCCTCCAAATAAAAAGACATCCCTCTAAATATTAAGACATCAATCTAAATAACAAGACATCCCTCCAAATAACAAGACAACATTCTAAAAAACAAAAAAAACCCTCTAAATAACAAGACATCTCTCTAAAAAACAAGACATCCCTCTAAATATCAAGACATCCCTCTAAATAACAAGACATCCATCTATATAACAAGACATTCCTCTAAATATTAAGACATCCCTCTAAATAACAAGACATACCTGTAAATAACAAGACATCCCTCTAAATAACAAGACATCCCATCTAAATTACAAGACAACCCTCTAAAAAACAAGACATTACTTAAGACATTCCGCTAAATATTAAGACATCCCTCTAAATAACAAGACATCCCTCTAAATACCAAGACATCCCTCTAAATATTAAGACATCCCTCCAAATAACAAGACAACCCTTTAAAAAACAAGACATCCCTCTAAATAACAAGACATCCCTCTAAATAACAAGACATCCCTCTAAATAACAAGACATCCCTCTAAATATTAAGACATCCCTTCAAATAACAAGACATCCCTCTAAATATTAAGACATCCCTCTAAATAACAAGACATCCCTCTAAATATTAAGACATCCCTTTAAATAACAAGACATCTCTCTAAATAACAAGACATCCCTCTAAATAACAAGACATCCCACTAAATAACAAGACATCCCTCTAAATAACAAGACATCCCTTTTAAATAACAAGACATTCCTCTAAATAACAAGACATCCCTCTAAATAACAAGACATCCCTCCAAATAAAAAGACATCCCTCTAAATAGCAAGACATCTCTCTAATAAACAAGACACACTTGTACAACCTTGTACACACTTGTACAACCTTGTAAACACTTGTACAACCTTGTACAAACCTGTACACCCTTGTACACACTTGTACACACTTGTACAAACTTGTGCACCCTTGTACACTTTTGTACACCCTTGTACACATTTGTACAACCTTGTACAAACTTGTACACACTTGTACAAACTTGTACACACTTGTACAACCTTGTACACACTTGTACAACCTTGTACACACTTGTACAACCTTGTACAACCTTGTACAAACTTGTACACACTTGTACAAACTTTTACATCCTTGTACACATTTGTACACCCTTGTACACACTTGTACAAACTTGTACATTCTTGTACATACTTGTACACCCTTGTACACACTTGTACAACCTTGTACAAACCTGTAAACCCTTGTACAAACTTGAAACAAGCATGTACACGATTGTACAAGCTTGTACACGATTGTACACCCTTGTACACACTTGTGCACCCTTGTACACACTTGTACAACCTTGTACACACTTGTACAACCTTGTACACACTTGTACAACCTTGTACACACTTGTACAACCTTGTACACACTTGTACATCCTTGTACAACCTTGTACAAACTTGTACACACTTGTACAAACTTTTACATCCTTGTACACATTTGTACATCCTTGTACACACTTGTACAAACTTGTACATTCTTGTACATACTTGTACACCCTTGTACACACTTGTACAAACTTGTACATTCTTGTACATACTTGTACACCCTTGTACACACTTGTACAACCTTGTACAAACCTGTAAACCCTTGTACAAGCTTGTACACACTTGTACAAGCTTGTACACACTTGTACACCCTTGTACAAACTTGTGCACCCTTGTACACTTTTGTACACCCTTGTACACATTTGTACAACCTTGTACAATCTTGTACACACTTGAACAAACTTGTACACACTTGTAAAACCTTGTACACACTTGTACAACCTTGTACACACTTGTACAACCTTGTACACGCTTGTACAACCTTGTACACACTTGTACAACCTTTTACACAATTGTAAAACCTTGTACACACTTGTACATTCTTGTACAAACTTGTACTTACTTGTACAACCTTGTACAAACTTGTACACACTTGTACAAACTTTTACATCCTTGTACACATTTGTACACCCTTGTACACACTTGTACAACCTTGTACAAACCTGTACACCCTTGTACACACTTGTACAAGCTTGTACACGATTGTACACCCTTGTACACACTTGTGCACCCTTGTATACATTTGTACAAACTTGTACAAACTTGTACACAATTGTACAAACTTGTACAAACTTGTACAAACTTGTACACCCTTGTACACACTTGTACAACCTTGTACACACTTGTACAAACTTGTACACCCTTGTACAACCTTGTACAACCTTGTACACACTTGTACAACCTTGTACACACTTGTACAACCTTGTACACACTTGTACAACCTTGTAAAAACTTGTACAACCTTGTACACACTTGTACACCCTTGTACACACTTGTACAAGCTTGTACACACTTGTACAACCTTGTACACACTTGTACAAGCTTGTACACACTTGTACAACCTTGTACACACTTGTTCACCCTTGTACACACTTGTACAACCTTTTACAAACTTGTACACACTTGTACAAAATTGTACATTCTTGTACATACTTGTACATCCTTGTACACATTTGTACAACCTAGTACAAACCTGTACACCATTGTACACACTTGTACAAGCTTGTACACACTTGTACACCCTTGTACAAACTTGTGCACCCTTGTACACTTTTGTACACCCTTGTACACATTTGTACAACCTTGTACAAACTTAAACACACTTGTACAAACATGTACACACTTGAACAACCATGTACACACTTGTACAACCTTGTACACACTTGTACAAGCTTGTACACACTTGTACAAGCTTGTACACACTTGTACAACCTTGTACACACTTGTACAACCTTGTACACACTTGTACAACCTTGTACACAATTGTAAAACCTTGTACACACTTGTACAACCTTGTACAAACCTGTACACCCTTGTACACACTTGTACAAGCTTGTACACGATTCTACACTCTTGTACACACTTGTGCAACCTTGTACACACTTGTGCAACCTTGTACACACTTGTACAACCTTGTAAACACTTGTACAACCTTGTACACACTTGTTCAAGCTTGTACACACTTGTACAACCTTGTACAAACCTGTACACCCTTGTACACACTTGTACACCCTTGTACAAACTTGTGCACCCTTGTACACTTTTGTACACCCTTGTACACATTTGTACAACCTTGTACAAACTTGTACACACTTGTACAAACTTGTACACACTTGTACAACCTTGTACACACTTGTACATCCTTGTACACACTTGTACAACCTTGTACACACTTGTACAACCTTGTACACAATTGTAAAACATTGTACACACTTAAACAACCTTGTACAAACTTGTAAACACTTGTATAAACTTTTACATCCTTGTACACATTTGTACACCCTTGTACACACTTGTACAACCTTGTACAAACCTGTAAACCCTTGTACACACTTGTACAAGCTTGTACACGATTGTACAAGCTTGTACACGATTGTACACCCTTGTACACACTTGTGAACCCTTGTACACACTTGTACAACCTTGTACACACTTGTACAACCTTGTACACACTTGTACAACCTTGTACACACTTGTACAACCTTGTACACACTTGTACAACCTTGTACACACTTGTACAACCTTGTACACACTTGTACAACCTTGTACACACTTGTACAACCTTGTACACACTTGTACAACCTTGTACACACTTGTACAACCTTGTACACACTTGTACAACCTTGTACACACTTGTACAACCTTGTACAACCTACTACAAAATTGTACACACTTGTACAAACTTTTACATCCTTGTACACATTTGTACACCCTTGTACACACTTGTACAAACTTGTACATTCTTGTACATACTTGTACACCCTTGTACACACTTGTACAAACTTGTACATTCTTGTACATACTTGTACACCCTTGTACACACTTGTACAACCTTGTACAAACCTGTAAACCCTTGTACAAGCTTGTACACACTTGTACAAACTTGTACACACTTGTACACCCTTGTACAAACTTGTGCACCCTTGTACACTTTTGTACACCCTTGTACACATTTGTACAACCTTGTACAAACTTGTACACACTTGAACAAACTTGTACACACTTGTACAAACTTGTACACACTTGTACAACCTTGTACACACTTGTACAACCTTGTACACACTTGTACAAGCTTGTACACACTTGTACAACCTTGTACACACTTGTACAACCTTGTACACACTTGTACAACCTTTTACACAATTGTAAAACCTTGTACACACTTGTACATTCTTGTACAAACTTGTACTTACTTGTACAACCTTGTACAAACTTGTACACACTTTTACAAACTTTTACATCCTTGTACACATTTGTACACCCTTGTACACACTTGTACAACCTTGTACAAACCTGTACACCCTTGTACACACTTGTACAAGCTTTTACACGATTGTACACCCTTGTACACACTTGTGCACCCTTGTACACACTTGTACACCCTTGTACACACTTGTACAACCTTTTACAAACTTGTACACACTTGTACAAACTTGAACATTCTTGTACATACTTGTACACCCTTGTAAACACTTGTACAACCTTGTACAAACTTGTACACACTTGTACACATTTGTACAAGCTTGTACACACTTGTACAAGCTTGTACACACTTGTACACCCTTGTACAAACTTGTGCACCCTTGTACACACTTGTACACCCTTGTACAAACTTGTACAACCTTGTACAACCATGTACACACTTGTACAACTTTGTACACACTTGTACAACCTTGTACACACTTGTACACCTTTGTACACACTTGTACAACCTTGTACACTATGATACAACCTTGTACACACTTGTACAACCTTGTACACACTTATACAACCTTTTACAAACTTGTACACACTTGTACAAACTTGTACATTCTTTTGTACACCCTTGTAAACACTTGTAACCTTGTACAAACCTGTACACCCTTGTACACACTTGTACAAGCTTGTACACACTTGTACAAGCTTGTACACACTTGTACACCCTTGTACAAACTTGTGCACCCTTGTACACTTTTGTACACCCTTGTATACATTGGTACAACCTTGTACAAACTTGTACACACTTGTACAAACTTGTACACACTTGTACAAACTTGTACACCCTTGTACACACTTGTACAACCTTGTACACACTTGTACAACCTTGTACACAATTGTACAACCTTGTACAACCATGTACACACTTGTACAACCTTGTACACACTTGTACAACCTTGTACACACTTGTACAACCTTGTACACACTTGTACACCTTTGTACACACTTATACAACCTTGTACACACTTGTACAACCTTGTACACACTTGTACAACCTTGTACACGTTTGTACAACCTTGTACACACTTGTACAACCCTGTACACACTTGTACAACCTTGTTAAAACTTGTACAAGCATGTACACGATTGTACACCCTTGTACACACTTGTGCACCCTTGTACACACTTGTACAACCTTGTACACACTTGTACAACCTTGTACACACTTGTACAACCTTGTACACACTTGTACAACCTTGTACACACTTGTACAAACTTGTACACACTTGTACAACCTTGTACACACTTGTACAACCTTGTACACACTTGTACAACCTTGTACACACTTGTACAACCTTTTACACAGTTGTAAAACCTTGTACACACTTGTACATTCTTGTACAAACTTGTTCTTACTTGTACAACCTTGTACAAACTTGTACACACTTGTACAAACTTTTACATCCTTGTACACATTTGTACACCCTTGTACACACTTGTACAACCTTGTACAAACCTGTACACCCTTGTACACACTTGTACAAGCTTGTACAAGATTGTACACCCTTGTACACACTTGTGCACCCTTGTACACACTTGTACACCCTTGTATACACTTGTACAACCTTTTACAAACTTGTACACACTTGTACAAACTTGTACATTCTTGTGCATACTTGTACACCCTTGTAAACACTTGTACAACCTTGTACAAACCTGTACACCCTTGTACACACTTGTACACCCTTGTACAAACTTGTGCACCCTTGTACACTTTTGTACACCCTTGTATACATTTGTACAACCTTGTACAAACTTGTACACAATTGTACAAACTTGTACACACTTGTACAAACTTGTACACCCTTGTACACACTTGTACAACCTTGTACACACTTGTACAACCTTGTACAAACCTGTACACCCTTGTACACACTTGTACAAGCTTGTACACGATTGTACACCCTTGTACACACTTGTGCACCCTTGTACACACTTGTACACCCTTGTACACACTTGTACAACCTTTTACAAACTTGTACACACTTGTACAAACTTGTACATTCTTGTACATACTTGTACACCCTTGTAAACACTTGTACAACCTTGTACAAACCTGTACACCCTTGTACACACTTGTACAAGCTTGTACACACTTGTACACCCTTGTACACACTTGTACAACCTTGTACACACTTGTACAACCTTGTACACAATTGTACAACCTTGTACAACCTTGTACACACTTGTACAACCTTGTACACACTTGTACAACCTTGTACACACTTGTACAACCTTGTACACACTTGTACACCTTTGTACACACTTGTTCAACCTTGTACACACTTGTACAACCTTGTACACACTTGTACAACCTTGTACACACTTGTACAACCTTGTACACACTTGTACACACTTGTACAAACTTGTACATTCTTGTACATACTTGTACTCCCTTGTAAACACTTGTACAACCTTGTACAAACCTGTACACCCTTGTACACACTTGTACAAGCTTGTACACACTTCTACAAGCTTGTACACACTTGTACACCCTTGTACAAACTTGTGCACCCTTGTACACTTTTGTACACCCTTGTATACATTTGTACAACCTTGTACAAACTTGTACACACTTGTACAAACTTGTACACACTTGTACAAACTTGTACACCCTTGTACACACTTGTACAACCTTGTACACACTTGTACAACCTTGTACACACTTGTGTCTAAGATGTCTTTTTATTTAGAGGGATGTCTTGTTTTTTAGAGGGTTGTCTTGTTTTTTAGAGGGTTTTCTTGTAATTTAGATGGGATGTCTTGTTATTTAGAGGGATGTCTTAATATTTAGCGGAATGTCTTGTTTATTAGAGGGATGTCTTGCTATTTAGAGGGATGTCTTTTTATTTGGAGGGATGTCTTGTTATTTAGAGGGATGTCTTAATATTTAGAGGGATGTCTTGTTATTTAGAGGAATGTCTTGTTATTTAAAAGGGATGTCTTGTTATTTAGAGGGATGTCTTGTTATTTAGTGGGATGTCTTGTTATTTAGAGGGATGTCTTGTTATTTAGAGAGATGTCTTGTTATTTAAAGGGATGTCTTAATATTTAGAGGGATGTCTTGTTATTTAGAGGGATGTCTTAATATTAAGAGGGATGTCTTGTTATTTGAAGGGATGTCTTAATATTTAGAGGGATGTCTTGTTATTTAGAGGGATGTCTTGTTATTTAGAGGGATGTCTTGTTTTTTAAAGGGTTGTCTTGTTATTTGGAGGGATGTCTTAATATTTAGAGTGATGTCTTGTTATTTAGAGGGATGTCTTGTCATTTAGAGGGATGTCTTGTTTTTTAGAGGGTTGTCTTGTTATTTGGAGGGATGTCTTGTTTTTTAGAGGGTTGTCTTGTAATTTAGATGGGATGTCTTGTTATTTAGAGGGATGTCTTGTTATTTACAGGTATGTCTTGTTATTTAGAGGGATGTCTTAATATTTAGAGGAATGTCTTGTTATATAGATGGATGTCTTGTTATTTAGAGGGATGTCTTGATATTTAGAGGGATGTCTTGTTTTTTAGAGAGATGTCTTGTTATTTAAAGGGTTTTTTTGTTTTTTAGAGGGTTGTCTTGTTATTTGGAGGGATGTCTTGTTTTTTAGATTGATGTCTTAATATTTAGAGGGATGTCTTGTTTTTTAGAGGGATGTCTTGTTATTTAGAGGGATGTCTTGTTATTTAGAGGGATGTCTTGTTATTTAGAGGGATGTCTTGTTATTTAGAGGGATGTCTTGTTATTTGAAGGGATGTCTTAATATTTAGAGAGATGTCTTGTTATTTAGAGGGATGTCTTGTTATTTAGAGGGATGTCTTGTTATTTAGAGGGATGTCTTCATATTTGGAGGGATGTCTTGTTATTTAGAGGGATGTCTTGTTATTTGGAGGGATGCCTTGTTATTAAGAGGGATGTCTTATAATTTAGAGGGATGTTTCGTTATTTGGAGGTATGACTTGTTATTTAGAGGGATGTCTTGTTATTTAGAGGGATGTCTTGGTATTTGGAGGGATGTCTAGTTATTTAGAGGGATGTCTTTTTATTTAGAGGGATGGCTTGTTATTTAGAGGGCATGCTCTTGTTATTTAGAGGGATGTCTTGTTATTTGAAGGGATGTCTTAATATTTAGAGGGATGTCTTGCTTTTTTGAGGGATTTCTTGTTATTTGGAGGGATGTCTTGTTATTTAGAGGGATGTCTTGTTATTTAGAGGAATATCTTGTTATTTAAAAGGGATGTCTTGTTATTTAGAGGGATGTCTTGTTTTTTAGTGAGATGTCTTGTTATTTAGAGGGATGTCTTTGTTATTTAGAGAGATGTCTTGTTATTTAAAGGGATGTCTTAATATTTAGAGGGATATCTTGTTATTTAGAGGGATGTCTTAATATTTAGAGGGATGTCTTGTTATTTGGAGGGATGTCTTAATATTTAGAGGGATGTCTTGTTATTTAGAGGGATGTCTTGTTATTTAGAGAGATGTCTTGTTATTTAAAGGGATGTCTTAATATTTAGAGGGATGTCTTGTTATTTAGAGGGATTGTCTTAATATTTAGAGGGATGTCTTGTTATTTGAAGGGATGTCTTAATATTTAGAGGGATGTCTTGTTATTTAGAGGGATGTCTTGTTATTTAGAGGGATGTCTTGTTTTTTAAAGGGTTGTCTTGTTATTTGGAGGGATTCTCTTATATTAGAGGGATGTCTTGGTATTTAGAGTGGATGTCTTGTTATTTAGAGGGATGTCTTGTTATTTAGAGGGATGTCTTCTTATTTGGAGGGAAGTCTTGTTATTTGGAGGAATGTCTTGTTATTTAGAGGGATATCTTGTTATTTGGAGGGATGTCTTGTTTTTAGAGGGATGTCTTGCTATTTAGAGGGATGTCTTTTTATTTGGAGGGATGTCTTGTTATTTAGAGGGATGTCTTGTTATTTAGAGGAATGTCTTGTTATTTAAAAGGGATGTCTTGTTATTTAGAGGGACGTCTTGTTATTTAGTGGGATGTCTTGTTATTTAGAGGGATGTCTTGTTATTTAGAGAGATGTCTTGTTATTTAAAGGGATGTCTTATATTTAGAGGGATGTCTTGTTATTTAGAGGATGTCTTAATATTTAGAGGGGATGTCTTGTTATTTGGAGGGATGTCTTAATATTTAGAGGGATGTCTTGTTATTTAGAGGGATGTCTTGTTATTTAGAGGGATGTCTTGTTTTTTAAAGGGTTTTTCTTGTTATTTGGAGGGATGTCTTAATATTTAGAGGGATGTCTTGGTATTTGGAGGGATGTCTTGTTTTTTAGAGGGATGTCTTAATATTTAGCGGAATGTCTAGTTATTAGAGGGATGTCTTGTTATTAGAGGGATGTCTTGTTATTTAGAGGGATGTCTTAAGATTTGGAGGGATGTCTTGTTATTTAGAGGGATGTCTTAATATTTAGAGGGATGTCTTGTTTTTAGTGGGATGTCTTGTTATTTAGAGGGATGTCTTGTTATTTAGAGGGTTTTTTTGTTTTTTAGAGGGTTGTCTTGTTATTTGGAGGGATGTCTTGTTATTTAGATTGATGTCTTAATATTTAGAGGATGTCTTGTTTTTTAGAGGGATGTCTTGTTATTTAGAGGGATGTCTTGTTATTTAGAGGGATGTCTTGTTATTTAGAGGGATGTCTTGTTATTTAGAGGGATTTCTTGTTATTTGAAGGGATGTCTTAATATTTAGAGAGATGTCTTGTTATTTAGAGGGATGTCTTGTTATTAGAGGGATGTCTTCATATTTGAAGGGATGTCTTCATATTTGGAGGGATGTCTTGTTATTTAGAGGGATGTCTTGTTATTTGGAGGGATACTTGTTATTAAGAGGGATGTCTTATAATTTAGAGGATGTCTTGTTATTTGGAGGTATGTCTTGTTATTTAGAGGGATGTCTTGTTATTTAGAGGGATGTCTTGGTATTTGGAGGGATGTCTAGTTATTTAGAGGGATGTCTTTTTATTTAGAGGGATGTCTTGTTATTTAGAGGGATGTCTTGGTATTTGGAGGGATGTCTAGTTATTTAGAGGGATGTCTTTTTATTTAGAGGGATGTCTTGTTATTTAGTGGGATGTCTTGTTATTTAGAGGGATGTCTTGTTATTTGAAGGGATGTCTTAATAATTAGAGGGATGTCTTGCTATTTTGAGGGATTTCTTGTTATTTGGAGGGATGTCTTGTTATTTAGAGGGATGTCTTGTTATTTAGAGGAATGTCTTGTTATTTAAAAGGGATGTCTTGTTATTTAGAGGGATGTCTTGTTATTTAGTGGGATGTCTTGTTATTTGAGGGATGTCTTGTTATTTAGAGAGATGTCTTGTTATTTAAAGGGATGTCTTAATATTTAGAGGGATGTCTTGTTTATTTAGAGGGATGTCTTAATATTTAGAGGGATGTCTTGTTATTTGGAGGGATGTCTTAATATTTAGAGGGATGTCTTGTTATTTAGAGGGATGTCTTGTTATTTAGAGAGATGTCTTGTTATTTAAAGGGATGTCTTAATATTTAGAGGGATGTCTTGTTATTTAGAGGGATGTCTTAATATTTAGAGGGATGTCTTGTTATTTAGAGGGATGTCTTGTTATTTAGAGGGATGTCTTGTTTTTTAAAGGGTTGTCTTGTTATTTGGAGGGATGTCTTGGTATTTAGAGGGATGTCTTGTTATTTAGAGGGATGTCTTGTTATTTAGAAGGATGTCTTCTTATTTGGAGGGAAGTCTTGTTATTTGGAGGAATGTCTTGTTATTTAGAGGGATATCTTGTTATTTGGAGGGATGTCTTGTTATTTAGAGGGATGTCTTGCTATTTAGAGGGATGTCTTTTTATTTGGAGGGATGTCTTGTTATTTAGAGGGATGTCTTGTTATTTAGAGGAATGTCTTGTTATTTAAAAGGGATGTCTTGTTATTTAGAGGGACGTCTTGTTATTTAGTGGGATGTCTTGTTATTTAGAGGGATGTCTTGTTATTTAGAGGGATGTCTTGTTATTTAAAGGGATGTCTTAATATTTAGAGGGATGTCTTGTTATTTAGAGGGATGTCTTAATATTTAGAGGATGTCTTGTTATTGGAGGGATGTCTTAATATTTAGAGGGATGTCTTGTTATTTAGAGGGATGTCTTGTTATTTAGAGGGATGTCTTGTTTTTTTAAAGGGTTTTCTTGTTTTTTGGAGGGATGTCTTAATATTTAGAGGGATGTCTTGGTATTTGGAGGGATGTCTTGTTATTTAGAGGGATGTCTTAATATTTAGCGGAATGTCTAGTTTATTAGAGGGATGTCTTGTTATTTAGAGGGATGTCTTGTTATTTAGAGGGATGTCTTAATATTTGGAGGGATGTCTTGTTATTTAGAGGGATGTCTTAATATTTAGAGGGATGTCTTGTTTTTTAGTGGGATGTCTTGTTATTTAGAGGGATGTCTTGTTATTTGGAGAGATGTCTTTTTATTTAGAGGGATGTCTTGTTTTTAGAGGGTTGTCTTGTTATTTGGAGGGATGTCTTGTTTTTTCGAGGGTTGTCTTGTAATTTAGATGGGATGTCTTGTTATTTAGAGGGATGTCTTAATATTTAGCGGAATGTCTTGTTTATTAGAGGGATGTCTTGCTATTTAGAGGGATGTCTTTTTATTTGGAGGATGTCTTGTTATTTAGAGGGATGTCTTGTTATTTAGAGGAATGTCTTGTTATTTAAAAGGGATGTCTTGTTATTTAGAGGGATGTCTTGTTATTTAGTGGGATGTCTTGTTATTTAGAGGGATGTCTTAATATTTAGAGGATGTCTTGTTATTTAGAGGGATGTCTTAATATTTAGAGGGATGTCTTGTTATTTAGAGGGATGTCTTAATATTTAGAGGGATGTCTTGTTATTTGGAGGGATGTCTTAATATTTAGAGGGATGTCTTGTTATTTAGAAGGATGTCTTGTTATTTAGAGAGATGTCTTGTTATTTAAAGGGATGTCTTAATATTTAGAGGGATGTCTTGTTATTTAGAGGGATGTCTTAATATTTAGAGGGATGTCTTGTTATTTAGAGGGATGTCTTGTTATTTAGAGGGATGTCTTGTTTTTTAAAGGTTTGTCTTGTTATTTGGAGGGATGTCTTGGTATTTAGAGGGATGTCTTGTTATTTAGAGGGATGTCTTGTTATTTAGAAGGATGTCTTCTTATTTGGAGGGAAGTCTTGTTATATAGATGGATGTCTTGTTATTTAGAGGGATGTCTTGATATTTAGAGGGATGTCTTGTTTTTTAGAGAGATGTCTTGTTATTTAAAGGGTTTTTTTGTTTTTTAGAGGGTTGTCTTGTTATTTGGAGGGATGTCTTGTTTTTTAGATTGATGTCTTAATATTTAGAGGGATGTCTTGTTTTTTAGAGGGATGTCTTGTTATTTAGAGGGATGTCTTGTTATTTAGAGGGATGTCTTGTTATTTAGAGGGATGTCTTGTTATTTAGAGGGATGTCTTGTTATTTGAAGGGATGTCTTAATATTTAGAGAGATGTCTTGTTATTTAGAGGGATGTCTTGTTATTTAGAGGGATGTCTTGTTATTTAGAGGGATGTCTTCATATTTGGAGGGATGTCTTGTTATTTAGAGGGATGTCTTGTTATTTGGAGGGATGCTTGTTATAAGAGGGATGTCTTATAATTTAGAGGGATGTTTCGTTATTTGGAGGTATGACTTGTTATTTAGAGGGATGTCTTGTTATTTAGAGGGATGTCTTGGTATTTGGAGGGATGTCTAGTTATTTAGAGGGATGTCTTTTTATTTAGAGGGATGTCTTGTTATTTAGAGGGATGTCTTGTTATTTAGAGGGATGTCTTGTTATTTGAAGGGATGTCTTAATATTTAGAGGGATGTCTTGCTTTTTTGAGGGATTTCTTGTTATTTGGAGGGATGTCTTGTTATTTAGAGGGATGTCTTGTTATTTCAGAGGAATATCTTGTTATTTAAAAAGGGATGTCTTGTTATTTAGAGGGATGTCTTGTTTTTTAGTGAGATGTCTTGTTATTTAGAGGGATGTCTTGTTATTTAGAGAGATGTCTTGTTATTTAAAGGGATGTCTTAATATTTAGAGGGATATCTTGTTATTTAGAGGGATGTCTTAATATTTAGAGGGATGTCTTGTTATTTGGAGGGATGTCTTAATATTTAGAGGGATGTCTTGTTATTTAGAGGGATGTCTTGTTATTTAGAGAGATGTCTTGTTATTTAAAGGGATGTCTTAATATTTAGAGGGATGTCTTGTTATTTAGAGGGATGTCTTAATATTTAGAGGGATGTCTTGTTATTTGAAGGGATGTCTTAATATTTAGAGGGATGTCTTGTTATTTAGAGGGATGTCATGTTATTTAGAGGGATGTCTTGTTTTTTAAAGGGTTGTCTTGTTATTTGGAGGGATGTCTTAATATTTAGAGGGATGTCTTGGTATTTAGAGGGATGTCTTGTTATTAGAGGGATGTCTTGTTATTTAGAGGGATGTCTTCTATTTGGAGGGAAGTCTTGTTATTTGGAGGAATGTCTTGTTATTTAGAGGGATATCTTGTTATTTGGAGGGATGTCTTGTTATTTAGAGGATGTCTTGCTATTTAGAGGGATGTCTTTTTATTTGGAGGGGGATGTCTTGTTATTTAGAGGGATGTCTTGTTATTTAGAGGAATGTCTTGTTATTTAAAAGGGATGTCTTGTTATTTAGAGGGACGTCTTGTTATTTAGTGGGATGTCTTGTTATTTAGAGGGATGTCTTGTTATTTAGAGAGATGTCTTGTTATTTAAAGGGATGTCTTAATATTTAGAGGGATGTCTTGTTATTTAGAGGGATGTCTTAATATTTAGAGGGATGTCTTGTTATTTGGAGGGATGTCTTAATATTTAGAGGGATGTCTTGTTATTTAGAGGGATGTCTTGTTATTTAGAGGGATGTCTTGTTTTTTAAAGGGTTTTCTTGTTATTTGGAGGGATGTCTTAATATTTAGAGGGATGTCTTGGTATTTGGAGGGATGTCTTGTTTTTTAGAGGGATGTCTTAATATTTAGCGGAATGTCTAGTTTATTAGAGGGATGTCTTGTTATTTAGAGGGATGTCTTGTTATTTAGAGGGATGTCTTAATATTTGGAGGGATGTCTTGTTATTTAGAGGGATGTCTTAATATTTAGAGGGATGTCTTGTTTTTAGTGGGATGTCTTGTTATTTAGAGGGATGTCTTGTTATTTAGAGGGTTTTTTTGTTTTTTAGAGGGTTGTCTTGTTATTTGGAGGGATGTCTTGTTATTTAGATTGATGTCTTAATATTTAGAGGGATGTCTTGTTTTTTAGAGGGATGTCTTGTTATTTAGAGGGATGTCTTGTTATTTAGAGGGATGTCTTGTTATTTAGAGGGATGTCTTGTTATTTAGAGGGATTTCTTGTTATTTGAAGGGATGTCTTAATATTTAGAGAGATGTCTTGTTATTTAGAGGGATGTCTTGTTATTTAGAGGGATGTCTTCATATTTGAAGGGATGTCTTCATATTTGGAGGGATGTCTTGTTATTTAGAGGGATGTCTTGTTATTTGGAGGGATACTTGTTATTAAGAGGGATGTCTTATAATTTAGAGGGATGTCTTGTTATTTGGAGGTATGTCTTGTTATTTAGAGGGATGTCTTGTTATTTAGAGGGATGTCTTGGTATTTGGAGGGATGTCTAGTTATTTAGAGGGATGTCTTTTTATTTAGAGGGATGTCTTGTTATTTAGAGGGATGTCTTGGTATTTGGAGGGATGTCTAGTTATTTAGAGGGATGTCTTTTTATTTAGAGGGATGTCTTGTTATTTAGTGGGATGTCTTGTTATTTAGAGGGATGTCTTGTTATTTGAAGGGATGTCTTAATATTTAGAGGGATGTCTTGCTATTTTGAGGGATTTCTTGTTATTTGGAGGGATGTCTTGTTATTTAGAGGGATGTCTTGTTATTTAGAGGAATGTCTTGTTATTTAAAAGGGATGTCTTGTTATTTAGAGGGATGTCTTGTTATTTAGTGGGATGTCTTGTTATTTGGAGGGATGTCTTGTTATTTAGAGAGATGTCTTGTTATTTAAAGGGATGTCTTAATATTTAGAGGGATGTCTTGTTATTTAGAGGGATGTCTTAATATTTAGAGGGATGTCTTGTTATTTGGAGGGATGTCTTAATATTTAGAGGGATGTCTTGTTATTTAGAGGGATGTCTTGTTATTTAGAGAGATGTCTTGTTATTTAAAGGGATGTCTTAATATTTAGAGGGATGTCTTGTTATTTAGAGGGATGTCTTAATATTTAGAGGGATGTCTTGTTATTTAGAGGGATGTCTTGTTATTTAGAGGGATGTCTTGTTTTTTAAAGGGTTGTCTTGTTATTTGGAGGGATGTCTTGGTATTTAGAGGGATGTCTTGTTATTTAGAGGGATGTCTTGTTATTTAGAAGGATGTCTTCTTATTTGGAGGGAAGTCTTGTTATTTGGAGGAATGTCTTGTTATTTAGAGGGATATCTTGTTATTTGGAGGGATGTCTTGTTATTTAGAGGGATGTCTTGCTATTTAGAGGGATGTCTTTTTATTTGGAGGGATGTCTTGTTATTTAGAGGGATGTCTTGTTATTTAGAGGAATGTCTTGTTATTTAAAAGGGATGTCTTGTTATTTAGAGGGACGTCTTGTTATTTAGTGGGATGTCTTGTTATTTAGAGGGATGTCTTGTTATTTAGAGGGATGTCTTGTTATTTAAAGGGATGTCTTAATATTTAGAGGGATGTCTTGTTATTTAGAGGGATGTCTTAATATTTAGAGGGATGTCTTGTTATTTGGAGGGATGTCTTAATATTTAGAGGGATGTCTTGTTATTTAGAGGGATGTCTTGTTATTTAGAGGGATGTCTTGTTTTTTAAAGGGTTTTCTTGTTTTTTGGAGGGATGTCTTAATATTTAGAGGGATGTCTTGGTATTTGGAGGGATGTCTTGTTATTTAGAGGGATGTCTTAATATTTAGCGGAATGTCTAGTTTATTAGAGGGATGTCTTGTTATTTAGAGGGATGTCTTGTTATTTAGAGGGATGTCTTAATATTTGGAGGGATGTCTTGTTATTTAGAGGGATGTCTTAATATTTAGAGGGATGTCTTGTTTTTTAGTGGGATGTCTTGTTATTTAGAGGGATGTCTTGTTATTTGGAGAGATGTTTTTTTTTTTAGAGGGATGTCTTGTTTTTTAGAGGGTTGTCTTGTTATTTGGAGGGATGTCTTGTTTTTTCGAGGGTTGTCTTGTAATTTAGATGGGATGTCTTGTTATTTAGAGGGATGTCTTAATATTTAGCGGAATGTCTTGTTTATTAGAGGGATGTCTTGCTATTTAGAGGGATGTCTTTTTATTTGGAGGGATGTCTTGTTATTTAGAGGGATGTCTTGTTATTTAGAGGAATGTCTTGTTATTTAAAAGGGATGTCTTGTTATTTAGAGGGATGTCTTGTTATTTAGTGGGATGTCTTGTTATTTAGAGGGATGTCTTAATATTTAGAGGGATGTCTTGTTATTTAGAGGGATGTCTTAATATTTAGAGGGATGTCTTGTTATTTAGAGGGATGTCTTAATATTTAGAGGGATGTCTTGTTATTTGGAGGGATGTCTTAATATTTAGAGGGATGTCTTGTTATTTAGAAGGATGTCTTGTTATTTAGAGAGATGTCTTGTTATTTAAAGGGATGTCTTAATATTTAGAGGGATGTCTTGTTATTTAGAGGGATGTCTTAATATTTAGAGGGATGTCTTGTTATTTAGAGGGATGTCTTGTTATTTAGAGGGATGTCTTGTTTTTTAAAGGGTTGTCTTGTTATTTGGAGGGATGTCTTGGTATTTAGAGGGATGTCTTGTTATTTAGAGGGATGTCTTGTTATTTAGAAGGATGTCTTCTTATTTGGAGGGAAGTCTTGTTATTTGGAGGAATGTCTTGTTATTTAGAGGGATATCTTGTTATTTGGAGGGATGTCTTGTTATTTAGAGGGATGTCTTGCTATTTAGAGGGATGTCTTTTTATTTGGAGGGATGTCTTGTTATTTAGAGGGATGTCTTGTTATTTAGAGGAATGTCTTGTTATTTAAAAGGGATGTCTTGTTATTTAGAGGGACGTCTTGTTATTTAGTGGGATGTCTTGTTATTTAGAGGGATGTCTTGTTATTTAGAGGGATGTCTTGTTATTTAAAGGGATGTCTTAATATTTAGAGGGATGTCTTGTTATTTAGAGGGATGTCTTAATATTTAGAGGGATGTCTTGTTATTTGGAGGGATGTCTTAATATTTAGAGGGATGTCTTGTTATTTAGAGGGATGTCTTGTTATTTAGAGGGATGTCTTGTTTTTTAAAGGGTTTTCTTGTTTTTTGGAGGGATGTCTTAATATTTAGAGGGATGTCTTGGTATTTGGAGGGATGTCTTGTTATTTAGAGGGATGTCTTAATATTTAGCAGAATGTCTAGTTTATTAGAGGGATGTCTTGTTATTTAGAGGGATGTCTTGTTATTTAGAGGGATGTCTTAATATTTGGAGGGATGTCTTGTTATTTAGAGGGATGTCTTAATATTTAGAGGGATGTCTTGTTTTTTAGTGGGATGTCTTGTTATTTAGAGGGATGTCTTGTTATTTGGAGAGATGTCTTTTTATTTAGAGGGATGTCTTGTTTTTTAGAGGGTTGTCTTGTTATTTGGAGGGATGTCTTGTTTTTTCGAGGGTTGTCTTGTAATTTAGATGGGATGTCTTGTTATTTAGAGGGATGTCTTAATATTTAGCGGAATGTCTTGTTTATTAGAGGGATGTCTTGCTATTTAGAGGGATGTCTTTTTATTTGGAGGGATGTCTTGTTATTTAGAGGGATGTCTTGTTATTTAGAGGAATGTCTTGTTATTTAAAAGGGATGTCTTGTTATTTAGAGGGATGTCTTGTTATTTAGTGGGATGTCTTGTTATTTAGAGGGATGTCTTGTTATTTAGAGAGATGTCTTGTTATTTAAAGGGATGTCTTAATATTTAGAGGGATGTCTTGTTATTTAGAGGGATGTCTTAATATTTAGCGGAATGTCTTGTTTATTAGAGGGATGTCTTGCTAATTAGAGGGATGTCTTTTTATTTAGAGGGATGTCTTGTTATTTAGAGGGATGTCTTGTTATTTAGAGGAATGTCTTGTTATTTAAAAGGGATGTCTTGTTATTTAGAGGGATGTCTTGTTATTTAGTGGGATGTCTTGTTATTTAGAGAGATGTCTTGTTATTTAAAGGGATGTCTTAATATTTAGAGGGATGTCTTGTTATTTAGAGGGATGTCTTAATATTTAGAGGGATGTCTTGTTATTTGAAGGGATGTCTTAATATTTAGAGGGATGTCTTGTTATTTAGAGGGATGTCTTGTTATTTAGAGGGATGTCTTGTTTTTTAAAGGGTTGTCTTGTTATTTGGAGGGATGTCTTAATATTTAGAGGGATGTCTTGGTATTAGAGGGATGTCTTAATATTTAGCGGAATGTCTAGTTTATTAGAGGGATGTCTTGTTATTTAGAGGGATGTCTTGTTATTTAGAGGGATGTCTTGTTTTTTAGAGGGTTGTCTTGTTATTTGGAGGGATGGTCTTGTTTTTTAGAGGGTTGTGTTGTAATTTAGATGGGATGTCTTGTTATTTAGAGGGATGTCTTGTTATTTACAGGTATGTCTTGTTATTTAGAGGGATGTCTTAATATTTAGAGGAATGTCTTGTTATATAGATGGATGTCTTGTTATTTAGAGGGATGTCTTGATATTTAGAGGGATGTCTTGTTTTTTAGAGAGATGTCTTGTTATTTAAAGGGTTTTTTTGTTTTTTAGAGGGTTGTCTTGTTATTTGGAGGGATGTCTTGTTTTTTAGATTGATGTCTTAATATTTAGAGGGATGTCTTGTTTTTTAGAGGGATGTCTTGTTATTTAGAGGGATGTCTTGTTATTTAGAGGGATGTCTTGTTATTTAGAGGGATGTCTTGTTATTTAGAGGGATGTCTTGTTATTTGAAGGGATGTCTTAATATTTAGAGAGATGTCTTGTTATTTAGAGGGATGTCTTGTTATTTAGAGGGATGTCTTGTTATTTAGAGGGATGTCTTCATATTTGGAGGGATGTCTTGTTATTTAGAGGGATGTCTTGTTATTTGGAGGGATGCTTGTTATTAAGAGGGATGTCTTATAATTTAGAGGGATGTTTCGTTATTTGGAGTATGACTTGTTATTTAGAGGGATGTCTTGTTATTTAGAGGGATGTCTTGGTATTTGGAGGGATGTCTAGTTATTTAGAGGGATGTCTTTTTATTTAGAGGGATGTCTTGTTATTTAGAGAGATGTCTTGTTATTTAGAGGGATGTCTTGTTATTTGAAGGGATGTCTTAATATTTAGAGGGATGTCTTTCTTTTTTGAGGGATTTCTTGTTATTTGGAGGGATGTCTTGTTATTTAGAGGGATGTCTTGTTATTTAGAGGAATATCTTGTTATTTAAAAGGGATGTCTTGTTATTTAGAGAGATGTCTTGTTTTTTAGTGAGATGTCTTGTTATTTAGAGGGATGTCTTGTTATTTAGAGAGATGTCTTGTTATTTAAAGGGATGTCTTAATATTTAGAGGGATATCTTGTTATTTAGAGGGATGTCTTAATATTTAGAGGGATGTCTTGTTATTTGGAGGGATGTCTTAATATTTAGAGGGATGTCTTGTTATTTAGAGGGATGTCTTGTTATTTAGAGAGATGTCTTGTTATTTAAAGGGATGTCTTAATATTTAGAGGGATGTCTTGTTATTTAGAGGGATGTCTTATATTTAGAGGGGATGTCTTGTTATTTGAAGGGATGTCTTAATATTTAGAGGGATGTCTTGTTATTTAGAGGGATGTCTTGTTATTTAGAGGGATGTCTTGTTTTTTAAAGGGTTGTCTTGTTATTTGGAGGGATGTCTTAATATTTAGAGGGATGTCTTGGGTATTTAGAGGGATGTCTTGTTATTTAGAGGGATGTCTTGTTATTTAGAGGGATGTCTTCTTATTTGGAGGGAAGTCTTGTTATTTGGAGAATGTCTTGTTATTTAGAGGGATATCTTGTTATTTGGAGGGATGTCTTGTTATTTAGAGGGATGTCTTGCTATTTAGAGGGATGTCTTTTTATTTGGAGGGATGTCTTGTTATTTAGAGGGATGTCTTGTTATTTAGAGGAATGTCTTGTTATTTAAAAGGGATGTCGTGTTATTTAGAGGGACGTCTTGTTATTTAGTGGGATGTCTTGTTATTTAGAGGGATGTCTTGTTATTTAGAGAGATGTCTTGTTATTTAAAGGGATGTCTTAATATTTAGAGGGATGTCTTGTTATTTAGAGGGATGTCTTAATATTTAGAGGGATGTCTTGTTATTTGGAGGGATGTCTTAATATTTAGAGGGATGTCTTGTTATTTAGAGGGATGTCTTGTTATTTAGAGGGATGTCTTGTTATTTAGAGGGATGTCTTGTTTTTTAAAGGGTTTTCTTGTTATTTGGAGGGATGTCTTAATATTTAGAGGG
Organism: Macrosteles quadrilineatus; assembly: GCF_028750875.1. Taxonomy (NCBI): domain Eukaryota; kingdom Metazoa; phylum Arthropoda; class Insecta; order Hemiptera; family Cicadellidae; genus Macrosteles; species Macrosteles quadrilineatus. The sequence goes on along the minus strand of NW_026542785.1, from coordinate 29,335 downwards.
ATGTCTTGGTATTTGGAGGGATGTCTTGTTATTTAGAGGGATGTCTTAATATTTAGCGGAATGTCTAGTTTATTAGAGGGATGTCTTGTTATTTAGAGGGATGTCTTGTTATTTAGAGGGATGTCTTAATATTTGGAGGGATGTCTTGTTATTTAGAGGGATGTCTTAATATTTAGAGGGATGTCATGTTTTTTAGTGGGATGTCTTGTTATTTAGAGGGATGTCTTGTTATTTAGAGGGATGTCTTGTTATTTAGAGGGATTTCTTGTTATTTGAAGGGATGTCTTAATATTTAGAGAGATGTCTTGTTATTTAGAGGGATGTCTTGTTATTTAGAGGGATGTCTTCATATTTGAAGGGATGTCTTCATATTTGGAGGGATGTCTTGTTATTTAGAGGGATGTCTTGTTATTTGGAGGGATACTTGTTATTAAGAGGGATGTCTTATAATTTAGAGGGATGTCTTGTTATTTGGAGGTATGTCTTGTTATTTAGAGGGATGTCTTGTTATTTAGAGGGATGTCTTGGTATTTGGAGGGATGTCTAGTTATTTAGAGGGATGTCTTTTTATTTAGAGGGATGTCTTGTTATTTAGAGGGATGTCTTGGTATTTGGAGGGATGTCTAGTTATTTAGAGGGATGTCTTTTTATTTAGAGGGATGTCTTGTTATTTAGTGGGATGTCTTGTTATTTAGAGGGATGTCTTGTTATTTGAAGGGATGTCTTAATATTTAGAGGGATGTCTTGCTATTTTGAGGGATTTCTTGTTATTTGGAGGGATGTCTTGTTATTTAGAGGGATGTCTTGTTATTTAGAGGAATGTCTTGTTATTTAAAAGGGATGTCTTGTTATTTAGAGGGATGTCTTGTTATTTAGTGGGATGTCTTGTTATTTGGAGGGATGTCTTGTTATTTAGAGAGATGTCTTGTTATTTAAAGGGATGTCTTAATATTTAGAGGGATGTCTTGTTATTTAGAGGGATGTCTTAATATTTAGAGGGATGTCTTGTTATTTGGAGGGATGTCTTAATATTTAGAGGGATGTCTTGTTATTTAGAGGGATGTCTTGTTATTTAGAGAGATGTCTTGTTATTTAAAGGGATGTCTTAATATTTAGAGGGATGTCTTGTTATTTAGAGGGATGTCTTAATATTTAGAGGGATGTCTTGTTATTTAGAGGGATGTCTTGTTATTTAGAGGGATGTCTTGTTTTTTAAAGGGTTGTCTTGTTATTTGGAGGGATGTCTTGGTATTTAGAGGGATGTCTTGTTATTTAGAGGGATGTCTTGGTATTTGGAGGGATGTCTTGTTATTTAGAGGGATGTCTTAATATTTAGCGGAATGTCTAGTTTATTAGAGGGATGTCTTGTTATTTAGAGGGATGTCTTGTTATTTAGAGGGATGTCTTAATATTTGGAGGGATGTCTTGTTATTTAGAGGATGTCTTGCTATTTAGAGGGATGTCTTTTTATTTGGAGGGATGTCTTGTTATTTAGAGGGATGTCTTCTTATTTGGAGGGAAGTCTTGTTATTTGGAGGAATGTCTTGTTATTTAGAGGGATATCTTGTTATTTGGAGGGATGTCTTGTTATTTAGAGGGATGTCTTGCTATTTAGAGGGATGTCTTTTTATTTGGAGGGATGTCTTGTTATTTAGAGGGATGTCTTGTTATTTAGAGGAATGTCTTGTTATTTAAAAGGGATGTCTTGTTATTTAGAGGGACGTCTTGTTATTTAGTGGGATGTCTTGTTATTTAGAGGGATGTCTTGTTATTTAGAGGGATGTCTTGTTATTTAAAGGGATGTCTTAATATTTAGAGGGATGTCTTGTTATTTAGAGGGATGTCTTAATATTTAGAGGGATGTCTTGTTATTTGGAGGGATGTCTTAATATTTAGAGGGATGTCTTGTTATTTAGAGGGATGTCTTGTTATTTAGAGGGATGTCTTGTTTTTTAAAGGGTTTTCTTGTTTTTTGGAGGGATGTCTTAATATTTAGAGGGATGTCTTGGTATTTGGAGGGATGTCTTGTTATTTAGAGGGATGTCTTAATATTTAGCGGAATGTCTAGTTTATTAGAGGGATGTCTTGTTATTTAGAGGGATGTCTTGTTATTTAGAGGGATGTCTTAATATTTGGAGGGATGTCTTGTTATTTAGAGGGATGTCTTAATATTTAGAGGGATGTCTTGTTTTTTAGTGGGATGTCTTGTTATTTAGAGGGATGTCTTGTTATTTGGAGAGATGTCTTTTTATTTAGAGGGATGTCTTGTTTTTTAGAGGGTTGTCTTGTTATTTGGAGGGATGTCTTGTTTTTTCGAGGGTTGTCTTGTAATTTAGATGGGATGTCTTGTTATTTAGAGGGATGTCTTAATATTTAGCGGAATGTCTTGTTTATTAGAGGGATGTCTTGCTATTTAGAGGGATGTCTTTTTATTTGGAGGGATGTCTTGTTATTTAGAGGGATGTCTTGTTATTTAGAGGAATGTCTTGTTATTTAAAAGGGATGTCTTGTTATTTAGAGGGATGTCTTGTTATTTAGTGGGATGTCTTGTTATTTAGAGGGATGTCTTGTTATTTAGAGAGATGTCTTGTTATTTAAAGGGATGTCTTAATATTTAGAGGGATGTCTTGTTATTTAGAGGGATGTCTTAATATTTAGCGGAATGTCTTGTTTATTAGAGGGATGTCTTGCTATTTAGAGGGATGTCTTTTTATTTAGAGGGATGTCTTGTTATTTAGAGGGATGTCTTGTTATTTAGAGGAATGTCTTGTTATTTAAAAGGGATGTCTTGTTATTTAGAGGGATGTCTTGTTATTTAGTGGGATGTCTTGTTATTTAGAGGGATGTCTTGTTATTTAGAGAGATGTCTTGTTATTTAAAGGGATGTCTTAATATTTAGAGGGATGTCTTGTTATTTAGAGGGATGTCTTAATATTTAGAGGGATGTCTTGTTATTTGAAGGGATGTCTTAATATTTAGAGGGATGTCTTGTTATTTAGAGGGATTTCTTGTTATTTAGAGGGATGTCTTTTTTTTCAAAGGGTTGTCTTGTTATTTGGAGGGATGTCTTAATATTTAGAGGGATGTCTTGGTATTTAGAGGTATGTCTTGTTATTTAGAGGGATGTCTTAATATTTAGCGGAATGTCTAGTTTATTAGAGGGATGTCTTGTTATTTAGAGGGATGTCTTGTTATTTAGAGGGATGTCTTGTTTTTTAGAGGGTTGTCTTGTTATTTGGAGGGATGTCTTGTTTTTTAGAGGGTTGTGTTGTAATTTAGATGGGATGTCTTGTTATTTTGAGGGATGTCTTGTTATTTACGTATGTCTTGTTATTTAGAGGGATGTCTTAATATTTAGAGGAATGTCTTGTTATATAGATGGATGTCTTGTTATTTAGAGGGATGTCTTGATATTTAGAGGGATGTCTTGTTTTTTAGAGAGATGTCTTGTTATTTAGAGGGTTTTTTTGTTTTTTAGAGGGTTGTCATGTTATTTGGAGGGATGTCTTGTTATTTAGATTGATGTCTTAATATTTAGAGGGATGTCTTGTTTTTTAGAGGGATGTTTTGTTATTTAGAGGGATGTCTTGTTATTTAGAGGGATGTCTTGTTATTTAGAGGGATGTCTTGTTATTTAGAGGGATGTCTTGTTATTTGAAGGGATGTCTTAATATTTAGAGAGATGTCTTGTTATTTAGAGGGATGTCTTGTTATTTAGAGGGATGTCTTGTTATTTAGAGGGATGTTTTCATATTTGGAGGGATGTCTTGTTATTTAGAGGGATGTCTTAATATTTAGCGGAATGTCTAGTTTATTAGAGGGATGTCTTGTTATTTAGAGGGATGTCTTGTTATTTAGAGGGATGTCTTAATATTTGGAGGGATGTCTTGTTATTTAGAGGGATGTCTTAATATTTAGAGGGATGTCTTGTTTTTTAGTGGGATGTCTTGTTATTTAGAGGGATGTCTTGTTATTTGGAGAGATGTCTTTTTATTTAGAGGGATGTCTTGTTTTTTAGAGGGTTGTCTTGTTATTTGGAGGGATGTCTTGTTTTTTAGAGGGTTGTCTTGGTATTTAGAGGGATGTCTTGTTATTTAGAGGGATGTCTTGTTATTTAGAGGGATGTCTTCTTATTTGGAGGGAAGTCTTGTTATTTGGAGGAATGTCTTGTTATTTAGAGGAATATCTTGTTATTTGGAGGGATGTCTTGTTATTTAGAGGGATGTCTTGCTATTTAGAGGGATGTCTTTTTATTTGGAGGGATGTCTTGTTATTTAGAGGGATGTCTTGTTATTTAGAGGAATGTCTTGTTATTTAAAAGGGATGTCTTGTTATTTAGAGGGACGTCTTGTTATTTAGTGGGATGTCTTGTTATTTAGAGGGATGTCTTGTTATTTAGAGAGATGTCTTGTTATTTAAAGGGATGTCTTAATATTTAGAGGGATGTCTTGTTATTTAGAGGGATGTCTTAATATTTAGAGGGATGTCTTGTTATTTGGAGGGATGTCTTAATATTTAGAGGGATGTCTTGTTATTTAGAGGGATGTCTTGTTATTTAGAGGGATGTCTTGTTTTTTAAAGGGTTGTCTTGTTATTTGGAGGGATGTCTTAATATTTAGAGGGATGTCTTGGTATTTGGAGGGATGTCTTGTTATTTAGAGGGATGTCTTAATATTTAGCGGAATGTCTAGTTTATTAGAGGGATGTCTTGTTATTTAGAGGGATGTCTTGTTATTTAGAGGGATGTCTTGTTATTTAGAGGGATGTCTTAATATTTGAAGGGATGTCTTGTTATTTAGAGGGATGTCTTATTTGTACAACCTTGTACAAACTTGTACACACTTGTACAAACTTGTACACACTTGTACAACCTTGTACACACTTGTACAACCTTGTACACACTTGTACAACCTCGTACACACTTGTACAACCTCGTACACACTTGTACAACCTTGTACACACTTGTACAACCTTGTACACAATTGTAAAACCTTGTACACACTTGTACAACCTTGTACACACTTGTACACCCTTGTACACACTTGTACAAAATTTTACATTCTTGTACATACTTGTACACCCTTGTACACACTTGTACAACCTTGTACAAACCTGTACACCCTTGTACACACTTGTAAAAGCTTGTACACACTTGTACAAGCTTGTACACACTTGTACAAGCTTGTACACACTTGTACACCCTTGTACAAACTTGTGCACCCTTGAACACTTTTGTACACCCTTGTACACATTTGTACAACCTTGTACAAACTTAAACACACTTGTACAAACATGTACACACTTGAACAACCTTGTACACACTTGTACAACCTTGTACACACTTGTACAAGCTTGTATACACTTGTACAACCTTGTACACACTTGTACAACCTTGTACACACTTGTACAAGCTTGTACACACTTGTACAACCTTGTACACACTTGTACAACCTTTTACACAATTGTAAAACCTTGTACACACTTGTACATTCTTGTACAAACTTGTACTTACTTGTACAACCTTGTACAAACTTGTACACACTTGTACAAACTTTTACATCCTTGTATACATTTGTACACCCTTGTACACACTTGTACAACCTTGTACAAACCTGTACACCCTTGTACACACTTGTACAAGCTTGTACACGATTGTACACCCTTGTACACACTTGTGCACCCTTGTACACACTTGTACACCCTTGTACACACATGTACAACCTTTTACAAACTTGTACACACTTGTACAAACTTGTACATTCTTGTACATACTTGTACACCCTTGTAAACACTTGTACAAAATTGTACAAACCTGTACACCCTTGTACACACTTGTACAAGCTTGTACACACTTGTACAAGCTTGTACACACTTGTACACCCTTGTACAAACTTGTGCACCCTTGTACACTTTTGTACACCCTTGTATACATTTGTACAAACTTGTACAAACTTGTACACACTTGTACAAACTTGTACACACTTGTACAAACTTGTACACCCTTGTACACACTTGTACAACCTTGTACACACTTGTACAACCTTGTACACACTTGTACAACCTTGTACAAACCTGTACACCCTTGTACACACTTGTACAACCTTGTACAAACCTGTACACCCTTGTACACACTTGTACAAGCTTGTACACGATTGTACACTCTTGTACACACTTGTGCAACCTTGTACACACTTGTACAACCTTGTACACACTTGTACAACCTTGTACACACTTGTTCAAGCTTGTACACACTTGTACAACCTTGTACACACTTATACACCCTTGTACACACTTGTACAACCTTTTACAAACTTGTACACACTTGTACAAAATTGTACATTCTTGTACATACTTGTACACCCTTGTACACACTTGTACAACCTTGTACAAACCTGTACACCCTTGTACACACTTGTACAAGCTTGTACACACTTGTACAAGCTTGTACACACTTGTACACCCTTGTACAAACTTGTGCACCCTTGTACACTTTTGTACACCCTTGTACACATTTGTACAACCTTGTACAAACTTGTACACACTTGTACAAACTTGTACACACTTGTACAAACTTGTGCACACTTGTTCAACCTTGTACACACTTGTACAACCTTGTACACACTTGTACAACCTTGTACACACTTGTACAACCTCGTACACACTTGTACAACCTTGTACACACTTGTACAACCTTGTACACAATTGTAAAACCTTGTACACACTTGTACAACCTTGTACACACTTGTACACCCTTGTACACACTTGTACAAAATTGTACATTCTTGTACATACTTGTACACCCTTGTACACACTTGTACAACCTTGTACAAACCTGTACACCCTTGTACACACTTGTACAAGCTTGTACACACTTGTACAAGCTTGTACACACTTGTACACCCTTGTACAAACTTGTGCACCCTTGAACACTTTTGTACAACCTTGTACACATTTGTACAACCTTGTACAAACTTAAACACACTTGTACAAACATGTACACACTTGAACAACCTTGTACACACTTGTACAACCTTGTACACACTTGTACAAGCTTGTACACACTTGTACAACCTTGTACACACTTGTACAACCTTGTACACACTTGTACAAGCTTGTACACACTTGTACAACCTTGTACACACTTGTACAACCTTTTACACAATTGTAAAACCTTGTACACACTTGTACATTCTTGTACAAACTTGTACTTACTTGTACAACCTTGTACAAACTTGTACACACTTGTACTAATTTTAACATCCTTGTATACATTTGTACACCCTTGTACACACTTGTACAACCTTGTACAAACCTGTACACCCTTGTACACACTTGTACAAGCTTGTACACGATTGTACACCCTTGTACACACTTGTGCAACCTTGTACACACTTGTACACCCTTGTACACACATGTACAACCTTTTACAAACTTGTACACACTTGTACAAACTTGTACATTCTTGTACATACTTGTACACCCTTGTAAACACTTGTACAAAATTGTACAAACCTGTACACCCTTGTACACACTTGTACAAGCTTGTACACACTTGTACAAGCTTGTACACACTTGTACACCCTTGTACAAACTTGTGCACCCTTGTACACTTTTGTACACCCTTGTATACATTGGTACAAACTTGTACAAACTTGTACACACTTGTACAAACTTTTACACACTTGTACAAACTTGTACACCCTTGTACACACTTGTACAACCTTGTACACACTTGTACAACCTTGTACAAACCTGTACACCCTTGTACACACTTGTACAAGCTTGTACACGATTGTACACTCTTGTACACACTTGTGCAACCTTGTACACACTTGTACAACCTTGTACACACTTGTACAACCTTGTACACACTTGTTCAAGCTTGTACACACTTGTACAACCTTGTACACACTTGTACACCCTTGTACACACTTGTACAACCTTTTACAAACTTGTACACACTTGTACAAAACTGTACATTCTTGTACATACTTGTACACCCTTGTACACACTTGTACAACCTTGTACAAACCTGTACACCCTTGTACACACTTGTACAAGCTTGTACACACTTGTACAAGCTTGTACACACTTGTACAAGCTTGTACACACTTGTACACCCTTGTACAAACTTGTGCACCCTTGTACACTTTTGTACACCCTTGTACACATTTGTACAACCTTGTACAAACTTGTACACACTTGTACAAACTTGTACACACTTGTACAAACTTGTGTACACTTGTACAACCTTGTACACCCTTGTACAACCTTGTACACACTTGTACAACCTTGTACACACTTGTACAAACTCGTACACACTTGTACAACCTTGTACACACTTGTACAACCTTGTACACAATTGTAAAACCTTGTACACACTTGTACAACCTTGTACACACTTGTACACCCTTGTACACACTTGTACACCCTTGTACACACTTGTACAAAATTTTACATTCTTGTACATACTTGTACACCCTTGTACACACTTGTACAACCTTGTACAAACCTGTACACCTTTGTACACACTTGTACAAGCTTGTACACACTTGTACAAGCTTGTACACACTTGTACAAGCTTGTACACACTTGTACACCCTTGTACAAACTTGTGCACCCTTGAACACTTTTGTACACCCTTGTACACATTTGTACAACCTTGTACAAACTTAAACACTTGAACAACCTTGTACAAACTTGTACATTCTTGTACATACTTGTACACCCTTGTAAACACTTGTACAAAATTGTACAAACCTGTACACCCTTGTACACACTTGTACAAGCTTGTACACACTTGTACAAACTTGTACACACTTGTACAAACTTGTACACCCTTGTACACACTTGTACAACCTTGTACACACTTGTACAACCTTGTACAAACCTGTACACCCTTGTACACACTTGTACAAGCTTGTACACGATTGTACACTCTTGTACACACTTGTGCAACCTTGTACACACTTGTACAACCTTGTACACACTTGTACAACCTTGTACACACTTGTTCAAGCTTGTACACACTTGTACAACCTTGTACACACTTGTACACCCTTGTACACACTTGTACACCCTTGTACACACTTGTACAACCTTTTACAAACTTGTACACACTTGTACAAAATTGTACATTCTTGTACATACTTGTACACCCTTGTACACACTTGTACAACCTTGTACAAACCTGTACACCCTTGAACACACTTGTACAAGCTTGTACACACTTGTACAAGCTTGTACACACTTGTACACCCTTGTACAAACTTGTGCACCCTTGTACACTTTTGTACACCCTTGTACACATTTGTACAACCTTGTACAAACTTGTACACACTTGTACAAACTTGTACACACTTGTAAAAACTTGTGTACACTTGTACAACCTTGTACACACTTGTACAACCTTGTACACACTTGTACAACCTTGTACACACTTGTACAACCTCGTACACACTTGTACACCCTTGTACAAACTTGTGCACCCTTGAACACTTTTGTACACCCTTGTACACATTTGTACAACCTTGTACAAACTTAAACACACTTGTACAAACATGTACACACTTGAACAACCTTGTACACACTTGTACAAACCTTGTACACACTTGTACAAGCTTGTACACACTTGTACAACCTTGTACACACTTGTACAACCTTGTACACACTTGTACAAGCTTGTACACACTTGTACAACCTTGTACACACTTGTACAACCTTGTACAAACCTGTACACCCTTGTACACACTTGTACAAGCTTGTACACGATTGTACACCCTTGTACACACTTGTGCACCCTTGTACACACTTGTACACCCTTGTACACACTTGTACATTCTTTTACAAACTTGTACACACTTGTACAAACTTGTACATTCTTGTACATACTTGTACACCCTTGTAAACACTTGTACAACCTTGTACAAACCTGTACACCCTTGTACACACTTGTACAAGCTTGTACACACTTGTACAAGCTTGTACACACTTGTACACCCTTGTACAAACTTGTGCACCCTTGTACACTTTTGTACACCCTTGTATACATTTGTACAAACTTGTAAAAACTTGTACACACTTGTACAAACTTGTACACACTTGTACAAACTTTTACACACTTATACAAACTTGTACACACTTGTACAAACTTGTACACCCTTGTACACACTTGTACAACCTTGTACACACTTGTACAACCTTGTACACACTTGTACAACCTTGTACACACTTGTACAACCTTGTACAAACCTGTACACCCTTGTACACACTTGTACAAGCTTGTACACGATTGTACACTCTTGTACACACTTGTGCAACCTTGTACACACTTGTACAACCTTGTACACACTTGTACAACCTTGTACACACTTGTTCAAGCTTGTACACACTTGTACAACCTTGTACACTCTTGTACAACCTTGTACACACTTGTACACCCTTGTACACACTTGTACAACCTTTTACAAACTTGTACACACTTGTACAAAATTGTACATTCTTGTACATACTTGTACACCCTTGTACACACTTGTACACCCTTGTACAAACTTGTGCACCCTTGTACACTTTTGTACACCCTTGTACACATTTGTACAAACTTGTACAAACTTGTACACACTTGTACAAACTTGTACACACTTGTACAAACTTGTGTACACTTGTACAACCTTGTACACACTTGTACAACCTTGTACACACTTGTACAACCTTGTACACACTTGTACAACCTTGTACACACTTGTACAACCTTGTACACAATTGTAAAACCTTGTACACACGTGTACAACCTTGTACAAACTTGTACACACTTGTACAAACTTGTACACCCTTGTACACACTTGTACAACCTTGTACACACTTGTACAAATTTGTACAACCTTGTACAAACTTGTACACACTTGTACAACCTTGTACAAACTTGTACACACTTGTACACACTTTTACAACCTTGTACACATTTGTACACCCTTGTACACACTTGTACAACCTTTTACAAACTTGTACACACTTGTACAAACTTGTACATTCTTGTACATACTTGTACAACCTTGTACACACTTGTACAACCTTGTACAAACCTGTAAACCCTTGTACAAGCTTGTACACACTTGTACAAGCTTGTACACACTTGTACACCCTTGTACAAACTTGTGCACCCTTGTACACTTTTGTACACCCTTGTACACATTTGTACAACCTTGTACAAACTTGTACACACTTGTACAAACTTGTACACACTTGTACAACCTTGTACACACTTGTACAACCTTGTACACACTTGTACAACCTTGTACACACTTGTACAACCTTGTACACACTTGTACAACCTTGTACACACTTGTACAAGCTTGTACACGATTGTACAACCTTGTACACACTTGTACAACCTTGTACACACTTGTACAACCTTTTACACAATTGTAAAACCTTGTACACACTTGTACATTCTTGTACAAACTTGTACTTACTTGTACAACCTTGTACAAACTTGTACACACTTGTACACCCTTGTACACACTTGTACAACCTTTTACAAACTTGTACACACTTGTACAAAATTGTACATTCTTGTACATACTTGTACACCCTTGTACACACTTGTACAACCTTGTACAAACCTGTACACCCTTGTACACACTTGTACAAGCTTGTACACACTTGTACAAGCTTGTACACACTTGTACACCCTTGTACAAACTTGTGCACCTTTGTACACTTTTGTACACCCTTGTACACATTTGTACAACCTTGTACAAACTTGTACACACTTGTACAAACTTGTACACACTTGTACAAACTTGTGTACACTTGTACAACCTTGTACACACTTGTACAACCTTGTACACACTTGTACAACCTTGTACACACTTGTACAACCTCGTACACACTTGTACAACCTTGTACACACTTGTACAACCTTGTACACAATTGTAAAACCTTGTACACACTTGTACAACCTTGTACACACTTGTACACCCTTGTACACACTTGTACAAAATTTTACATTCTTGTACATACTTGTACACCCTTGTACACACTTGTACAACCTTGTACAAACCTGTACACCCTTGTACACACTTGTACAAGCTTGTACACACTTGTACAAGCTTGTACACACTTGTACAAGCTTGTACACACTTGTACAAGCTTGTACACACTTGTACACCCTTGTACAAACTTGTGCACCCTTGAACACTTTTGTACAACCTTGTACACATTTGTACAACCTTGTACAAACTTAAACACACTTGTACAAACATGTACACACTTGAACAACCTTGTACACACTTGTACAACCTTGTACACACTTGTACAAGCTTGTACACACTTGTACAACCTTGTACACACTTGTACAACTTTGTACACACTTGTACAAGCTTGTACACACTTGTACAACCTTGTACACACTTGTACAACCTTTTACACAATTGTAAAACCTTGTACACACTTGTACATTCTTGTACAAACTTGTACTTACTTGTACAACCTTGTACAAACTTGTACACACTTGTACAAATTTTAACATCCTTGTATACATTTGTACACCCTTGTACACACTTGTACAACCTTGTACAAACCTGTACACCCTTGTACACACTTGTACAAGCTTGTACACGATTGTACACCCTTGTACACACTTGTGCACCCTTGTACACACTTGTACACCCTTGTACACACATGTACAACCTTTTACAAACTTGTACACACTTGTACAAACTTGTACATTCTTGTACATACTTGTACACCCTTGTAAACACTTGTACAAAATTGTACAAACCTGTACACCCTTGTACACACTTGTACAAGCTTGTACACACTTGTACAAGCTTGTACACACTTGTACACCCTTGTACAAACTTGTGCACCCTTGTACACTTTTGTACACCCTTGTATACATTGGTACAAACTTGTACAAACTTGTACACACTTGTACAAACTTGTACACACTTGTACAAACTTGTACACCCTTGTACACACTTGTACAACCTTGTACACACTTGTACAACCTTGTACAAACCTGTACACCCTTGTACACACTTGTACAAGCTTGTACACGATTGTACACTCTTGTACACACTTGTGCAACCTTGTACACACTTGTACAACCTTGTACACACTTGTACAACCTTGTACACACTTGTTCAAGCTTGTACACACTTGTACAACCTTGTACACACTTGTACACCCTTGTACACACTTGTACAACCTTTTACAAACTTGTACACACTTGTACAAAATTGTACATTCTTGTACATACTTGTACACCCTTGTACACACTTGTACAACCTTGTACAAACCTGTACACCCTTGTACACACTTGTACAAGCTTGTACACACTTGTACAAGCTTGTACACACTTGTACAAGCTTGTACACACTTGTACACCCTTGTACAAACTTGTGCACCCTTGTACACTTTTGTACACCCTTGTACACATTTGTACAACCTTGTACAAACTTGTACACACTTGTACAAACTTGTACACACTTGTACAAACTTGTGTACACTTGTACAACCTTGTACACCCTTGTACAACCTTGTACACACTTGTACAACCTTGTACACACTTGTACAAACTCGTACACACTTGTACAACCTTGTACACACTTGTACAACCTTGTACACAATTGTAAAACCTTGTACACACTTGTACAACCTTGTACACACTTGTACACCCTTGTACACACTTGTACACCCTTGTACACACTTGTAAAAAAATTTACATTCTTGTACATACTTGTACACCCTTGTACACACTTGTACAACCTTGTACAAACCTGTACACCCTTGTACACACTTGTACAAGCTTGTACACACTTGTACAAGCTTGTACACACTTGTACAAGCTTGTACACACTTGTACACCCTTGTACAAACTTGTGCACCCTTGAACACTTTTGTACACCCTTGTACACATTTGTACAACCTTGTACAAACTTAAACACACTTGTACAAACATGTACACACTTGAACAACCTTGTACAAACTTGTACATTCTTGTACATACTTGTACACCCTTGTAAACACTTGTACAAAATTGTACAAACCTGTACACCCTTGTACACACTTGTACAAGCTTGTACACACTTGTACAAACTTGTACACACTTGTACAAACTTGTACACCCTTGTACACACTTGTACAACCTTGTACACACTTGTACAACCTTGTACAAACCTGTACACCCTTGTACACACTTGTACAAGCTTGTACACGATTGTACACTCTTGTACACACTTGTGCAACCTTGTACACACTTGTACAACCTTGTACACACTTGTACAACCTTGTACACACTTGTTCAAGCTTGTACACACTTGTACAACCTTGTACACACTTGTACACCCTTGTACACACTTGTACACCCTTGTACACACTTGTACAACCTTTTACAAACTTGTACACACTTGTACAAAATTGTACATTCTTGTACATACTTGTACACCCTTGTACACACTTGTACAAGCTTGTACACGATTGTACACTCTTGTACACACTTGTGCAACCTTGTACACACTTGTACAACCTTGTACACACTTGTACAACCTTGTACACACTTGTTCAAGCTTGTACACACTTGTACAACCTTGTACACACTTGTACACCCTTGTACACACTTGTACACCCTTGTACACACTTGTACAACCTTTTACACACTTGTACACCCTTGTACAAACTTGTGCACCCTTGTACACTTTTGTACACCCTTGTACACATTTGTACAACCTTGTACAAACTTGTACACACTTGTACAAACTTGTACACACTTGTACAAACTTGTGTACACTTGTACAACCTTGTACACACTTGTACAACCTTGTACACACTTGTACAACCTTGTACACACTTGTACAACCTCGTACACACTTGTACAACCTTGTACACACTTGTACAACCTCGTACACACTTGTACAACCTTGTACACACTTGTACAACCTTGTACACAATTGTAAAACCTTGTACACACTTTTACAACCTTGTACACACTTGTACACCCTTGTACACACTTGTACAAAATTTTACATTCTTGTACATACTTGTACACCCTTGTACACACTTGTACAACCTTGTACAAACCTGTACACTCTTGTACACACTTGTACAAGCTTGTACACACTTGTACAAGCTTGTACACACTTGTACAAGCTTGTACACACTTGTACAAGCTTGTACACACTTGTACACCCTTGTACAAACTTGTGCACCCTTGAACACTTTTGTACACCCTTGTACACATTTGTACAACCTTGTACAAACTTAAACACACTTGTACAAACATGTACACACTTGAACAACCTTGTACACACTTGTACAAACCTTGTACACACTTGTACAACCTTGTACACACTTGTACAACCTTGTACACACTTGTACAACCTTGTACACACTTGTACA
The DNA here is from genome assembly GCF_028750875.1 of Macrosteles quadrilineatus. NCBI lineage: Eukaryota > Metazoa > Arthropoda > Insecta > Hemiptera > Cicadellidae > Macrosteles > Macrosteles quadrilineatus. Next base: position 13,936 of record NW_026542785.1, on the reverse strand, counting down.
AGATTGTACACACTTGTACAACCTTGTACACACTTGTACAACCTTGTACAAACCTGTACACCCTTGTACACACTTGTACAAGCTTGTACACGATTGTACACCCTTGTACACACTTGTGCACCCTTGTACACACTTGTACACCCTTGTACACACTTGTACATTCTTTTACAAACTTGAACACACTTGTACAAACTTGTACATTCTTGTACATACTTGTACACCCTTGTAAACACTTGTACAACCTTGTACAAACCTGTACACCCTTGTACACACTTGTACAAGCTTGTACACACTTGTACAAGCTTGTACACACTTGTACACCCTTGTACAAACTTGTGCACCCTTGTACACTTTTGTACACCCTTGTATACATTTGTACAAACTTGTACAAACTTGTACACACTTGTACAAACTTGTACACACTTGTACAAACTTGTACACCCTTGTACACACTTGTACAACCTTGTACACACTTGTACAACCTTGTACACACTTGTACAACCTTGTACACACTTGTACAACCTTGTACAAACCTGTACACCCTTGTACACACTTGTACAAGCTTGTACACGATTGTACACTCTTGTACACACTTGTGCAACCTTGTACACACTTGTACAACCTTGTACACACTTGTACAACCTTGTACACACTTGTTCAAGCTTGTACACACTTGTACAACCTTGTACACACTTGTACACCCTTGTACACACTTGTACAACCTTTTACAAACTTGTACACACTTGTACAAAATTGTACATTCTTGTACATACTTGTACACCCTTGTACACACTTGTACACCCTTGTACAAACTTGTGCACCCTTGTACACTTTTGTACACCCTTGTACACATTTGTACAAACTTGTACAAACTTGTACACACTTGTACAAACTTGTACACACTTGTACAAACTTGTGTACACTTGTACAACCTTGTACACACTTGTACAACCTTGTACACACTTGTACAACCTTGTACACACTTGTACAACCTTGTACACACTTGTACAACCTTGTACACAATTGTAAAACCTTGTACACACGTGTACAACCTTGTAAAAACTTGTACACACTTGTACAAACTTGTACACCCTTGTACACACTTGTACAACCTTGTACACACTTGTACAAATTTGTACAACCTTGTACAAACTTGTACACACTTGTACAACCTTGTACAAACTTGTACACACTTGTACACACTTTTACATCCTTGTACACATTTGTACACCCTTGTACACACTTGTACAACCTTTTACAAACTTGTACACACTTGAACAAACTTGTACATTCTTGTACATACTTGTACAACCTTGTACACACTTGTACAACCTTGTACAAACCTGTAAACCCTTGTACAAGCTTGTACACACTTGTACAAGCTTGTACACACTTGTACACCCTTGTACAAACTTGTGCACCCTTGTACACTTTTGTACACCCTTGTACACATTTGTACAACCTTGTACAAACTTGTACACACTTGTACAAACTTGTACACACTTGTACAAACTTGTACACACTTGTACAACCTTGTACAAACTTGTACACACTTGTACACACTTTTACATCCTTGTACACATTTGTACACCCTTGTACACACTTGTACAACCTTTTACAAACTTGTACACACTTGTACAAACTTGTACATTCTTGTACATACTTGTACAACCTTGTACACACTTGTACAACCTTGTACAAACCTGTAAACCCTTGTACAAGCTTGTACACACTTGTACAAGCTTGTACACACTTGTACACCCTTGTACAAACTTGTGCACCCTTGTACACTTTTGTACACCCTTGTACACATTTGTACAACCTTGTACAAACTTGTACACACTTGTACAAACTTGTACACACTTGTACAAACTTGTACACACTTGTACAACCTTGTACACACTTGTACAACCTTGTACACACTTGTACAACCTTGTACAACCTTGTACAAACTTGTACACACTTGTACAAACTTTTACATCCTTGTACACATTTGTACACCCTTGTACACACTTGTACAAACTTGTACATTCTTGTACATACTTGTACACCCTTGTACACACTTGTACAACCTTGTACAAACCTGTAAACCCTTGTACAAGCTTGTACACACTTGTACAAGCTTGTACACACTTGTACACCCTTGTACAAACTTGTGCGCCCTTGTACACTTTTGTACACCCTTGTACACATTTGTACAACCTTGTACAAACTTGTACACACTTGAACAAACTTGTACACACTTGTAAAACCTTGTACACACTTGTACAACCTTGTACACACTTGTACAACCTTGTACACGCTTGTACAACCTTGTACACACTTGTACAACCTTTTACACAATTGTAAAACCTTGTACACACTTGTACATTCTTGTACAAACTTGTACTTACTTGTACAACCTTGTACAAACTTGTACACACTTGTACAAACTTTTACATCCTTGTACACATTTGTACACCCTTGTACACACTTGTACAACCTTGTACAAACCTGTACACCCTTGTACACACTTGTACAAGCTTGTACACGATTGTACACCCTTGTACACACTTGTGCACCCTTGTATACATTTGTACAAACTTGTACAAACTTGTACACAATTGTACCAACTTGTACACACTTGTACAAACTTGTACACCCTTGTACAAACTTGTACACCCTTGTACACACTTGTACAACCTTGTACACACTTGTACAAACTTGTACACCCTTGTACACACTTGTACAACCTTGTACACACTTGTACAACCTTGTACACACTTGTACAACCTTGTACACAATTGTACAACCTTGTACAACCTTGTACACACTTGTACAACCTTGTACACACTTGTACAACCTTGTACACACTTGTACAACCTTGTAAAAACTTGTACAACCTTGTACACACTTGTACACCCTTGTACACACTTGTACAAGCTTGTACACACTTGTACAAGCTTGTACACACTTGTACAAGCTTGTACACACTTGTACAACCTTGTACACACTTGTTCACCCTTGTACACACTTGTACAACCTTTTACAAACTTGTACACACTTGTACAAAATTGTACATTCTTGTACATACTTGTACATCCTTGTACACATTTGTACAACCTAGTACAAACCTGTACACCATTGTACACACTTGTACAAGCTTGTACACACTTGTACACCCTTGTACAAACTTGTGCACCCTTGTACACTTTTGTACACCCTTGTACACATTTGTACAACCTTGTACAAACTTAAACACACTTGTACAAACATGTACACACTTGAACAACCATGTACACACTTGTACAACCTTGTACACACTTGTACAAGCTTGTACACACTTGTACAACCTTGTACACACTTGTACAAGCTTGTACACACTTGTACAACCTTGTACACACTTGTACAACCTTGTACACACTTGTACAACCTTGTACACAATTGTAAAACCTTGTACACACTTGTACAACCTTGTACAAACCTGTACACCCTTGTACACACTTGTACAAGCTTGTACACGATTCTACACTCTTGTACACACTTGTGCAACCTTGTACACACTTGTGCAACCTTGTACACACTTGTACAACCTTGTAAACACTTGTACAACCTTGTACACACTTGTTCAAGCTTGTACACACTTGTACAACCTTGTACAAACCTGTACACCCTTGTACACACTTGTACACCCTTGTACAAACTTGTGCACCCTTGTACACTTTTGTACACCCTTGTACACATTTGTACAACCTTGTACAAACTTGTACACACTTGTACAAACTTGTACACACTTGTACAACCTTGTACACACTTGTACATCCTTGTACACACTTGTACAACCTTGTACACACTTGTACAACCTTGTACACAATTGTAAAACATTGTACACACTTAAACAACCTTGTACAAACTTGTACACACTTGTATAAACTTTTACATCCTTGTACACATTTGTACACCCTTGTACACACTTGTACAACCTTGTACAAACCTGTAAACCCTTGTACACACTTGTACAAGCTTGTACACGATTGTACAAGCTTGTACACGATTGTACACCCTTGTACACACTTGTGAACCCTTGTACACACTTGTACAACCTTGTACACACTTGTACAACCTTGTACACACTTGTACAACCTTGTACACAATTGTAAAACATTGTACACACTTAAACAACCTTGTACAAACTTGTACACACTTGTATAAACTTTTACATCCTTGTACACACTTGTACAACCTTGTACACACTTGTACAACCTTGTACAAACCTGTACACCCTTGTACACACTTGTACAAGCTTGTACACGATTGTACACTCTTGTACACACTTGTGCAACCTTGTACACACTTGTACAACCTTGTACACACTTGTACAACCTTGTACACACTTGTTCAAGCTTGTACACACTTGTACAACCTTGTACACACTTGTACACCCTTGTACACACTTGTACAACCTTTTACAAACTTGTACACACTTGTACAAAATTGTACATTCTTGTACATACTTGTACACCCTTGTACACACTTGTACACCCTTGTACAAACTTGTGCACCCTTGTACACTTTTGTACACCCTTGTACACATTTGTACAAACTTGTACAAACTTGTACACACTTGTACAAACTTGTACACACTTGTACAAACTTGTGTACACTTGTACAACCTTGTACACACTTGTACAACCTTGTACACACTTGTACAACCTTGTACACACTTGTACAACCTTGTACACACTTGTACAACCTTGTACACACTTGTACAACCTTGTACACAATTGTAAAACCTTGTACACACGTGTACAACCTTGTAAAAACTTGTACACACTTGTACAAACTTGTACACCCTTGTACACACTTGTACAACCTTGTACACACTTGTACAAATTTGTACAACCTTGTACAAACTTGTACACACTTGTACAACCTTGTACAAACTTGTACACACTTGTACACACTTTTACATCCTTGTACACATTTGTACACCCTTGTACACACTTGTACAACCTTTTACAAACTTGTACACACTTGAACAAACTTGTACATTCTTGTACATACTTGTACAACCTTGTACACACTTGTACAACCTTGTACAAACCTGTAAACCCTTGTACAAGCTTGTACACACTTGTACAAGCTTGTACACACTTGTACACCCTTGTACAAACTTGTGCACCCTTGTACACTTTTGTACACCCTTGTACACATTTGTACAACCTTGTACAAACTTGTACACACTTGTACAAACTTGTACACACTTGTACAAACTTGTACACACTTGTACAACCTTGTACAAACTTGTACACACTTGTACACACTTTTACATCCTTGTACACATTTGTACACCCTTGTACACACTTGTACAACCTTTTACAAACTTGTACACACTTGTACAAACTTGTACATTCTTGTACATACTTGTACAACCTTGTACACACTTGTACAACCTTGTACAAACCTGTAAACCCTTGTACAAGCTTGTACACACTTGTACAAGCTTGTACACACTTGTACACCCTTGTACAAACTTGTGCACCCTTGTACACTTTTGTACACCCTTGTACACATTTGTACAACCTTGTACAAACTTGTACACACTTGTACAAACTTGTACACACTTGTACAAACTTGTACACACTTGTACAACCTTGTACACACTTGTACAACCTTGTACACACTTGTACAACCTTGTACAACCTTGTACAAACTTGTACACACTTGTACAAACTTTTACATCCTTGTACACATTTGTACACCCTTGTACACACTTGTACAAACTTGTACATTCTTGTACATACTTGTACACCCTTGTACACACTTGTACAACCTTGTACAAACCTGTAAACCCTTGTACAAACTTGAAACAAGCATGTACACGATTGTACAAGCTTGTACACGATTGTACACCCTTGTACACACTTGTGCACCCTTGTACACACTTGTACAACCTTGTACACACTTGTACAACCTTGTACACACTTGTACAACCTTGTACACACTTGTACAACCTTGTACACACTTGTACAACCTTGTACACACTTGTACATCCTTGTACAACCTTGTACAAACTTGTACACACTTGTACAAACTTTTACATCCTTGTACACATTTGTACATCCTTGTACACACTTGTACAAACTTGTACATTCTTGTACATACTTGTACACCCTTGTACACACTTGTACAACCTTGTACAAACCTGTAAACCCTTGTACAAGCTTGTACACACTTGTACAAGCTTGTACACACTTGTACACCCTTGTACAAACTTGTGCGCCCTTGTACACTTTTGTACACCCTTGTACACATTTGTACAACCTTGTACAAACTTGTACACACTTGAACAAACTTGTACACACTTGTAAAACCTTGTACACACTTGTACAACCTTGTACACACTTGTACAACCTTGTACACGCTTGTACAACCTTGTACACACTTGTACAACCTTTTACACAATTGTAAAACCTTGTACACACTTGTACATTCTTGTACAAACTTGTACTTACTTGTACAACCTTGTACAAACTTGTACACACTTGTACAAACTTTTACATCCTTGTACACATTTGTACACCCTTGTACACACTTGTACAACCTTGTACAAACCTGTACACCCTTGTACACACTTGTACAAGCTTGTACACGATTGTACACCCTTGTACACACTTGTGCACCCTTGTATACATTTGTACAAACTTGTACAAACTTGTACACAATTGTACCAACTTGTACACACTTGTACAAACTTGTACACCCTTGTACAAACTTGTACACCCTTGTACACACTTGTACAACCTTGTACACACTTGTACAAACTTGTACACCCTTGTACACACTTGTACAACCTTGTACACACTTGTACAACCTTGTACACACTTGTACAACCTTGTACACAATTGTACAACCTTGTACAACCTTGTACACACTTGTACAACCTTGTACACACTTGTACAACCTTGTACACACTTGTACAACCTTGTAAAAACTTGTACAACCTTGTACACACTTGTACACCCTTGTACACACTTGTACAAGCTTGTACACACTTGTACAAGCTTGTACACACTTGTACAAGCTTGTACACACTTGTACAACCTTGTACACACTTGTTCACCCTTGTACACACTTGTACAACCTTTTACAAACTTGTACACACTTGTACAAAATTGTACATTCTTGTACATACTTGTACATCCTTGTACACATTTGTACAACCTAGTACAAACCTGTACACCATTGTACACACTTGTACAAGCTTGTACACACTTGTACACCCTTGTACAAACTTGTGCACCCTTGTACACTTTTGTACACCCTTGTACACATTTGTACAACCTTGTACAAACTTAAACACACTTGTACAAACATGTACACACTTGAACAACCATGTACACACTAGTACAACCTTGTACACACTTGTACAAGCTTGTACACACTTGTACAACCTTGTACACACTTGTACAACCTTGTACACACTTGTACAACCTTGTACACAATTGTAAAACCTTGTACACACTTGTACAACCTTGTACAAACCTGTACACCCTTGTACACACTTGTACAAGCTTGTACACGATTCTACACTCTTGTACACACTTGTGCAACCTTGTACACACTTGTGCAACCTTGTACACACTTGTACAACCTTGTAAACACTTGTACAACCTTGTACACACTTGTTCAAGCTTGTACACACTTGTACAACCTTGTACAAACCTGTACACCCTTGTACACACTTGTACACCCTTGTACAAACTTGTGCACCCTTGTACACTTTTGTACACCCTTGTACACATTTTTACAACCTTGTACAAACTTGTACACACTTGTACAAACTTGTACACACTTGTACAACCTTGTACACACTTGTACATCCTTGTACACACTTGTACAACCTTGTACACACTTGTACAACCTTGTACACAATTGTAAAACATTGTACACACTTAAACAACCTTGTACAAACTTGTACACACTTGTATAAACTTTTACATCCTTGTACACATTTGTACACCCTTGTACACACTTGTACAACCTTGTACAAACCTGTAAACCCTTGTACACACTTGTACAAGCTTGTACACGATTGTACAAGCTTGTACACGATTGTACACCCTTGTACACACTTGTGAACCCTTGTACACACTTGTACAACCTTGTACACACTTGTACAACCTTGTACACACTTGTACAACCTTGTACACACTTGTACAACCTTGTACACACTTGTACAACCTTGTACACACTTGTACAACCTTGTACAACCTACTACAAAATTGTACACACTTGTACAAACTTTTACATCCTTGTACACATTTGTACACCCTTGTACACACTTGTACAAACTTGTACATTCTTGTACATACTTGTACACCCTTGTACACACTTGTACAAACTTGTAAATTCTTGTACATACTTGTACACCCTTGTACACACTTGTACAACCTTGTACAAACCTGTAAACCCTTGTACAAGCTTGTACACACTTGTACAAACTTGTACACACTTGTACACCCTTGTACAAACTTGTGCACCCTTGTACACTTTTGTACACCCTTGTACACATTTGTACAACCTTGTACAAACTTGTACACACTTGAACAAACTTGTACACACTTGTACAAACTTGTACACACTTGTACAACCTTGTACACACTTGTACAACCTTGTACACACTTGTACAAGCTTGTACACACTTGTACAACCTTGTACACACTTGTACAACCTTGTACACACTTGTACAACCTTTTACACAATTGTAAAACCTTGAACACACTTGTACATTCTTGTACAAACTTGTACTTACTTGTACAACCTTGTACAAACTTGTACACACATGTACAAACTTTTACATCCTTGTACACATTTGTACACCCTTGTACACACTTGTACAACCTTGTACAAACCTGTACACCCTTGTACACACTTGTAAGAGCTTTTACACGATTGTACACCCTTGTACACACTTGTGCACCCTTGTACACACTTGTACACCCTTGTACACACTTGTACAACCTTTTACAAACTTGTACACACTTGTACAAACTTGAACATTCTTGTACATACTTGTACACCCTTGTAAACACTTGTACAACCTTGTACAAACTTGTACACACTTGTACACACTTGTACAAGCTTGTACACACTTGTACAAGCTTGTACACACTTGTACACCCTTGTACAAACTTGTGCACCCTTGTACACACTTGTACAACCTTGTACACAATTGTACAACCTTGTACAACCATGTACACACTTGTACAACTTTGTACACACTTGTACAACCTTGTACACACTTGTACACCTTTGTACACACTTGTACAACCTTGTACACTATGATACAACCTTGTACACACTTGTACAACCTTGTACACACTTATACAACCTTTTACAAACTTGTACACACTTGTACAAACTTGTACATTCTTTTGTACACCCTTGTAAACACTTGTACAACCTTGTACAAACCTGTACACCCTTGTACACACTTGTACAAGCTTGTACACACTTGTACAAGCTTGTACACACTTGTACACCCTTGTACAAACTTGTGCACCCTTGTACACTTTTGTACACCCTTGTATACATTGGTACAACCTTGTACAAACTTGTACACACTTGTACAAACTTGTACACACTTGTACAAACTTGTACACCCTTGTACACACTTGTACAACCTTGTACACACTTGTACAACCTTGTACACACTTGTACAACCTTGTACACAATTGTACAACCTTGTACAACCATGTACACACTTGTACAACCTTGTACACACTTGTACAACCTTGTACACACTTGTACAACCTTGTACACACTTGTACACCTTTGTACACACTTTTACAACCTTGTACACACTTGTACAACCTTGTACACACTTGTACAACCTTGTACACGTTTGTACAACCTTGTACACGTTTGTACAACCCTGTACACACTTGTACAACCTTGTTAAAACTTGTACAAGCATGTACACGATTGTACACCCTTGTACACACTTGTGCTCCCTTGTACACACTTGTACAACCTTGTACACACTTGTACAACCTTGTACACACTTGTACAACCTTGTACACACTTGTACAACCTTGTACACACTTGTACAAACTTGTACACACTTGTACAACTTTGTACACACTTGTACAACCTTGTACACACTTGTACAACCTTGTACACACTTGTACAACCTTTTACACAGTTGTAAAACCTTGTACACACTTGTACATTCTTGTACAAACTTGTTCTTACTTGTACAACCTTGTACAAACTTGTACACACTTGTACAAACTTTTACATCCTTGTACACATTTGTACACCCTTGTACACACTTGTACAACCTTGTACAAACCTGTACACCCTTGTACACACTTGTACAAGCTTGTACAAGATTGTACACCCTTGTACACACTTGTGCACCCTTGTACACACTTGTACACCCTTGTATACACTTGTACAACCTTTTACAAACTTGTACACACTTGTACAAACTTGTACATTCTTGTGCATACTTGTACACCCTTGTAAACACTTGTACAACCTTGTACAAACCTGTACACCCTTGTACACACTTGTACAAGCTTGTACACACTTGTACAAGCTTGTACACACTTGTACACCCTTGTACAAACTTGTGCACCCTTGTACACTTTTGTACACCCTTGTATACATTTGTACAACCTTGTACAAACTTGTACAAAATTGTACAAACTTGTACACACTTGTACAAACTTGTACACCCTTGTACACACTTGTACAACCTTGTACACACTTGTACAACCTTGTACAAACCTGTACACCCTTGTACACACTTGTACAAGCTTGTACACGATTGTACACCCTTGTACACACTTGTGCACCCTTGTACACACTTGTACACCCTTGTACACACTTGTACAACCTTTTACAAACTTGTACACACTTGTACAAACTTGTACATTCTTGTACATACTTGTACACCCTTGTAAACACTTGTACAACCTTGTACAAACCTGTACACCCTTGTACACACTTGTACAAGCTTGTACACACTTGTACACCCTTGTACACACTTGTACAACCTTGTACACACTTGTACAACCTTGTACACAATTGTACAACCTTGTACAACCTTGTACACACTTGTACAACCTTGTACACACTTGTACAACCTTGTACACACTTGTACAACCTTGTACACACTTGTTCAACCTTGTACACACTTGTACAACCTTGTACACACTTGTACAACCTTGTACACACTTGTACAACCTTGTACACACTTGTACACACTTGTACAAACTTGTACATTCTTGTACATACTTGTACTCCCTTGTAAACACTTGTACAACCTTGTACAAACCTGTACACCCTTGTACACACTTGTACAAGCTTGTACACACTTCTACAAGCTTGTACACACTTGTACACCCTTGTACAAACTTGTGCACCCTTGTACACTTTTGTACACCCTTGTATACATTTTTACAACCTTGTACAAACTTGTACACACTTGTACAAACTTGTACACACTTGTACAAACTTGTACACCCTTGTACACACTTGTACAACCTTGTACACACTTGTACAACCTTGTACACACTTGTGTCTAAGATGTCTTTTTATTTAGAGGGATGTCTTGTTTTTTAGAGGGTTGTCTTGTTTTTTAGAGGGTTTTCTTGTAATTTAGATGGGATGTCTTGTTATTTAGAGGGATGTCTTAATATTTAGCGGAATGTCTTGTTTATTAGAGGGATGTCTTGCTATTTAGAGGGATGTCTTTTTATTTGGAGGGATGTCTTGTTATTTAGGGGGATGTCTTAATATTTAGAGGGATGTCTTGTTATTTAGAGGAATGTCTTGTTATTTAAAAGGGATGTCTTGTTATTTAGAGGGATGTCTTGTTATTTAGTGGGATGTCTTGTTATTTAGAGGGATGTCTTGTTATTTAGAGAGATGTCTTGTTATTTAAAGGGATGTCTTAATATTTAGAGGGATGTCTTGTTATTTAGAGGGATGTCTTAATATTTAGAGGGATGTCTTGTTATTTGAAGGGATGTCTTAATATTTAGAGGGATGTCTTGTTATTTAGAGGGATATCTTGTTATTTAGAGGGATGTCTTGTTTTTTAAAGGGTTGTCTTGTTATTTGGAGGGATGTCTTAATATTTAGAGTGATGTCTTGTTATTTAGAGGGATGTCTTGTCATTTAGAGGGATGTCTTGTTTTTTAGAGGGTTGTCTTGTTATTTGGAGGGATGTCTTGTTTTTTAGAGGGTTGTCTTGTAATTTAGATGGGATGTCTTGTTATTTAGAGGGATGTCTTGTTATTTACAGGTATGTCTTGTTATTTAGAGGGATGTCTTAATATTTAGAGGAATGTCTTGTTATATAGATGGATGTCTTGTTATTTAGAGGGATGTCTTGATATTTAGAGGGATGTCTTGTTTTTTAGAGAGATGTCTTGTTATTTAAAGGGTTTTTTTGTTTTTTAGAGGGTTGTCTCGTTATTTGGAGGGATGTCTTGTTTTTTAGATTGATGTCTTAATATTTAGAGGGATGTCTTGTTTTTTAGAGGGATGTCTTGTTATTTAGAGGGATGTCTTGTTATTTAGAGGGATGTCTTGTTATTTAGAGGGATGTCTTGTTATTTAGAGGGATGTCTTGTTATTTGAAGGGATGTCTTAATATTTAGAGAGATGTCTTGTTATTTAGAGGGATGTCTTGTTATTTAGAGGGATGTCTTGTTATTTAGAGGGATGTCTTCATATTTGGAGGGATGTCTTGTTATTTAGAGGGATGTCTTGTTATTTAGAGGGATGCTTGTTATTAAGAGGGATGTCTTATAATTTAGAGGGATGTTTCGTTATTTGGAGGTATGACTTGTTATTTAGAGGGATGTCTTGTTATTTAGAGGGATGTCTTGGTATTTGGAGGGATGTCTAGTTATTTAGAGGGATGTCTTTTTATTTAGAGGGATGTCTTGTTATTTAGAGGGATGTCTTGTTATTTAGAGGGATGTCTTGTTATTTGAAGGGATGTCTTAATATTTAGAGGGATGTCTTGCTTTTTTGAGGGATTTCTTGTTATTTGGAGGGATGTCTTGTTATTTAGAGGGATGTCTTGTTATTTAGAGGAATATCTTGTTATTTAAAATGGATGTCTTGTTATTTAGAGGGATGTCTTGTTTTTTAGTGAGATGTCTTGTTATTTAGAGGGATGTCTTGTTATTTAGAGAGATGTCTTGTTATTTAAAGGGATGTCTTAATATTTAGAGGGATATCTTGTTATTTAGAGGGATGTCTTAATATTTAGAGGGATGTCTTGTTATTTGGAGGGATGTCTTAATATTTAGAGGGATGTCTTGTTATTTAGAGGGATGTCTTGTTATTTAGAGAGATGTCTTGTTATTTAAAGGGATGTCTTAATATTTAGAGGGATGTCTTGTTATTTAGAGGGATGTCTTAATATTTAGAGAGATGTCTTGTTATTTGAAGGGATGTCTTAATATTTAGAGGGATGTCTTGTTATTTAGAGGGATGTCTTGTTATTTAGAGGGATGTCTTGTTTTTTAAAGGGTTGTCTTGTTATTTGGAGGGATGTCTTAATATTTAGAGGGATGTCTTGGTATTTAGAGGGATGTCTTGTTATTTAGAGGGATGTCTTGTTATTTAGAGGGATGTCTTCTTATTTGGAGGTAAGTCTTGTTATTTGGAGGAATGTCTTGTTATTTAGAGGGATATCTTGTTATTTGGAGGGATGTCTTGTTATTTAGAGGGATGTCTTGCTATTTAGAGGGATGTCTTTTTATTTGGAGGGATGTCTTGTTATTTAGAGGGATGTCTTGTTATTTAGAGGAATGTCTTGTTATTTAAAAGGGATGTCTTGTTATTTAGAGGGACGTCTTGTTATTTAGAGGGATGTCTTGTTATTTAGAGAGATGTCTTGTTATTTAAAGGGATGTCTTAATATTTA